>NC_044905.1:81254796-81554796 GCF_001633185.2 Quercus lobata
TTGTGAAATTTTTTTCAAAATTTTGATTGGGCCGAGTCCCATTTGCTGTGTTTGTATTTGTGTTGGCCCCATGAGGCATTCTAATCATGTATTGAGGCAGATTTCATCTTGTTCATGCATTATTCATAGTTGTTGCTCACTGTTGCATGTTAGGTGTTTGACAGAATGTCCTCGTGACATCCTTGTGTTGAATTGGACTCAAATGAGTTCCAATACTTGGGTTTCCTTTTGATTGAACATGCTAGACATGTTTTGATCAATGGGAGTGTGTTTTAGACACTTTAACTTTTTTGTGCCTCAATGCCATGCCATGCATGCAGTAGGCACACACTAGGCACAACCCGTGCATCACATGCTACACACACATGCATAGCACATGCACACACATGCACAGTCACTTTGTTCTTGCATTGTAATACTGTTTACATGTTCTATCAATTATAGCATGTTGTTTTAAACTTGTCTTATTCTGTTTTGAGTCAATTATGCTCTGTTTTTTAAGTTGGTTTTACTTTAGTTTGAACTAACTTGAATCTAATCAAGTTTTTGTGTTTTGTTTTGTGTTTGTGCACATGTTTCTTTTTTGTTATGTGTTCCCTTGTGCAAATGTCTCCTACCAAACATTCTACGACCAAGAAATCCACAAAACGTGCTCGCATAGATTCTGCCAACTTCGAATCCATTGAGGCAGATTTGAAGTACAATGACTGCTACAACAAAGCCACCATTATCATGGAAAGAGTTGTTAAGTTGGAAACCCTTAAGGACACTTTCATACCTGAAGTGTTCAAGGAAAGGACGTGGACAAAGCTCTTAAATCCGGTTGGGGTTATATACTCGGAGATAATAAAAGAATTTTTCTCAAATGCTAGTGTGGAAGGGGATTGTATAGATTGTTAGGTGAGACATAAGGAGTTTGCGATTACAAGGGACAACATACAAGAATTTTTGGAGATTCGTCCTCCCTCACAGACAATCACAGTCCAATATGAGGATCGTTTAGACTCTATTAAGGATATGGTGCTGACTCTTGGTGGTTCCCTAAGAAGTCTTCCAGGAACACCATTCCATTTAGTCCGAAGATGAGGACTCTTGCCCATGTGATGATCTCTAATCTATATCCGGTCATAAACCTGACGACATTGTCCACTTCAGGGACAATCTTCTTATATGATCTCTTTACTCACAAGGAGATTGATATATGTGGACACATTTTCCGTATGTTGAAGAAGAGCATAGAGAAGCAAAACTCTAGAACAATCATGCCATTCCCCTCACTCATAATGGGCCTCATTGCAAAGTTAAGGCTTAAACTTCTGAGTGGTCTTACTGTAGTTCAAGGAGACTATCCCATTGGTGCACATATAGTGACTCGGAGCACAGCCCACATCAAAGGCTCCAGAATCGGCGTGTCTTCAATACCAAGAGATCATGTTGAGGAGAAGGGTGGCGATACAGAGGAAGAGATTGATAGATTCACTTCTAAACTAGAGACTTCAGCTTAACCATCTTCTTTAGCACCAGCACAAGGACCAGATAGACTTAATAGACTTCTTGCTAGAGTGGACCAGCTATATACCTTGCTAGACTCCCATGTGCAGCACACCGCAGACCAGTTTGCATACGTTCAGGGTCAGATCACAGCATTATCTTCTCAGATCGAGGACTTGTCCATAGAGCATGGTTCAGATTCAGAGTCCGACCAGTTCTAGCCCTTTGGTCATTTCGGTCAAAAAGGGGGAGAAAATTTTGAGGGGGAGCTTGCACAGTTTAGGGGGAGCATAGCTTAGACCTTAGATACATTGGTTTATTACAGGCGGTTTACCATTGTTTATTTTAGCTTTTATAATTGTTGGTTTATTGTTTTTACTACTTTTGTTTAAAGCTTTAGTACATTGTTCTTAATTTCAGTCTTATATTCTATTTTGTATTTATCTTAATGCTTTATAGCATTTTTTAGTACTTTTAGATGTTGATTATATATCTTTAGTACCTCTCACTTGTATCCTAGTAGGATCTTGTATCCTAGATGGAAATACTTCGTGTATTTTGCATTGATTGTGTGTTGGACATGCAATTGATCCTTGTGAGTGATCTTTATTGCATTACGTGTCCGAATGAGCATTTACTAGTTAAATGTTCATTGTAGTCATTCTTTAATGACTATTCTTGTATGATCAAGATATGCTTACATGTTTTATAGTGTTTACAAACTTGGTCGCACTTTACTTGCTCGTGTATGTACCATGTATTCAACTTGTCATAAGCTTAATGAAAGTTTTATTTGTGTGCAAGTGTTTCAAGTTACAGGTATATACGTGCAAATGTTTCACAGCTTCTAGGTTAGGTGTGAGTGAGTTTTGCCACTATTCCCAAACTTATGTTTAAGTCTAGAGTCTGTTTTAGGAGTTTTGTCATGGAATAGCCAAAGGGGGAGATTGTAAAGTTGTAATTTACAACTATATGTTTTGTTGGCTTTAATTCCGTGCCAAATTTGATTGTAATTATGTTCAATCTTTTATACCCTGTATTTAATGTGGAATTTAATTGTAAGGGTTGTGTGAGAGAGAGAGAGAGAATGTGAAGACTCAAGCAAGTTGAAGACTGAAGAGTTTTTGTGGATAGCTCGCGACTAAGCATCCCGCGAAATGATGCATATGCCCTCCACATGACTGGAATGTGAAGAGTTAGGACAGAAGGAGATAATTGTGTTTTGCGAGTAGCTTGTGGGTAAGGTCTTCCCGTGAGACACTCACGAAACATTCTGTTTTGCCAGATTGTCCTATTTGATACACACTTTCTGTACCCACACTATATATACCCACATTACTCAAAGATGTTGAGGAGTGCTTTAGAGAGAAAACCCTAAAACAGACTCTAGACTTAAACATGATACCCACATTTCTCTACATAATTGCTTGTGGATTTTCCTCAACTCCTACCTCTCTATTTCCATACCATTGAGAGGTTGATAGCCCAAACACTTACCACACCTTTTCAAAGTGTCAAGTGAGGTTTTGCTACTACTGGGAAGCATTGGAAGAAGCCAGGCTTTGGTGGACGCAATCGAGCGTATTGCAGGATTCGGAGAGCTAGACAAGACACGGTTCTGAGAAGTCTTGTTGGAGTAGGAGTTTGGAAAGCTTAGGTATATCAGGTAGATTAGGCTTGGAGGGTTTCTTGCTAACCCATGTATCCCAACTGATTGTTTAGTGGATTGATTACCGCTTGAAAGGCGGCGGAGAGGTTTTTCGCCGAGTTCTTCAGTTTCCTCTTCGATAACACATCGGCGTGTTATCTTGTGTTTGCATTCTTCTTCCCTACTCTTTTACCTTTCATTTTACTACTGTGTCATAATGATTATGGGTTAGAGTAGCTTGTTTGTTTATCTGCTCGCATTTACTCTATTCCACACTTAGTATTAAGTTAGAGTAAAATCAATCGAGCTGTAACTTTAATTTTGGGGTCTAAATAGCTCTTGTGTTTTCACACTTTTTCGAGCATTCATGAATAAATCAATTAAATCTTCAAATTGTAGTTTATTGAGTCACCATCACATTTAACTTCAATTAAATCTTGAATAGAAGTATATCCAACAATCTTGATTATATAATTTTTGACATTCTTAATCAATTCAATCTTCTTCACTTTTGACCAATCACACCTTGCCCCAAACTTGGGTTAGCTATTATAAACTTCAAGAAAAAATAACAATTCCATCTTCTTTTCCACTTATTTCAAACCACTGGTCAATTTCAATAGGGAAAACCAACTTATTCCACAAGTAATTGCCAAATAACCACAAAAATGCAAGAACGGAGGCTACCATAAATCCAAACTGCATAGTAACTAGACAGATGGCCGTATTGACTGGAGTCAGTCTATGCAAAGAGACCCATGCAAATGGAAAATTAGCTTGCTTTGATCGGGAGATGATGACACAATGAAAAATCCAAAAATCTTCCAGAGAACAATATTTCTTTGATAGTAATAGGATCTTGACTTGAAGTTTATAAGAGCATAGTAGCTAACCCATGATTGGGGCTAGGTGAGTTTGGTCCACATTGCATTTGCATGGGTGGTTCCCCTTCCTTGACAGGTTGCTGGTAATCAATTTTTCTTCACTGAAAATTCGAAGGACCACGACTTCTAGCAAGTAGCAACTAAAGCTTTTGCTATATGAGAGCACCAATAATGCTACTCGGTCACTATCAGATTTTTAATACTCAACCGAATTTTAACCTTCAACTATATGTCCTCTAGTATGTAAGGATAATACTAAACCTAAAAGTTTAAATCTATGGATTTTGACCCAATTATATTTTTTCTAATTGACTCAATCTTGTGGTAATTATCCAATTTGGGTTTTTTAACATTTAACTAACCATAGTACTCCCACACGAATTTTCCAAAAAAAATTGTTAGATGATGCTGGATTAGGAGGAATATCCAACTAAAAAAAATCCAAGATGCTTTTACACTGGACTAATCTTCTTCGGCTTTTTATTACACGTAGCTTAATATCCTTAATCCTTGCAACTTCCATTTTTATTGTATCCTCTGTTCCAATGTGACCCAATTACATACTATCATCCACTCACTCCTGTGGCAATTATCCAAATGTGAGATTTTTTAACAGTTAACAAACTGCATTTCTCCCACATGAATATTCTAGCAAAATGTGCTAGATGTTGCTATAGAAATAGTCATCCAACTACAGTGCAATGTGAAAATGTTTCACCTCAATTGCATTAGGAAGAAAGAAAAAAACAAAAAAACAAAAATTCAAACTCATTTACACTGGACAAATCTTCTTCAGTTTTTCACTCGTAGCTTAATTTATAATATCCTTAATCCTTGCAAACTTCCATTGTTATTGTGGTCTCAGTCCCCTCTGAGCATATTTTCTAATTTACTGTTGATTACTATGAGTTTCATATTGCAGGAACCAACTTTAACATGGAGGCTTACTTGAATCGCCGCCCAAGCATATATAGTTATTGGACATGTATAATTCCACAAATAAGGTTATTGCGTTTGGCTCTGTGTCACTAGTTATTTAAATCATCAGCGATGAACTAGAAGCAAAGGCTCTACCGGAGAGTGGGTGGTGGAGTGGCTATTCCAACAATACCACAAGTCATTGTAAGTGGGTTGGTATATTACATGCAATGATGGAGGGAGCGTCACTGAGATTTTCAGGTATGACATAAATCTGAGAGATAAGTTTAGGAAATTGAACTTCTCTTCCTTCCCAAACTTGGTCATTCTTACTCTTTATGACACCAGACTCAACGTGTTAAAGTTGTTATGTGATTGTGGTTCGGTTTAACGACCTATGTCCATAAGAAAAAAATCATTAACAGATATGATATTAATGTAAGTACTTTTTGTAATGAACAGGGATTATATACTATGGAATATTTTACTGATTCTACACTAACCTAAGGTTAATATACAAAGTTAATTAGTATTTTGGCATCTAAAGAAGCGAGAAGATACAAAATGTGATGTTAATTGTTTTAGAGTGGTGTCACTAGTAGAACATTAATGGAGAGGGTATCCAAGAGAGGTGACATCCTTATTGTTATCTTCTCAAAAAATGATGTTGTAAGAAGTTTAGACAATGTCTGCACTTCTTATAACACTAGAAAGTTATGTTGAGAGTACTTAAAGGGCTCCAGCATACACTACAAGAAATCTGGATTTAGGCGGCGTTTTTTTTAGCGACGTTTTTAAATTCGCCACTATAAGTAGTATATTGTGACGTTTTTCTAAAAACGTCGTTGTAACCAAAAACAATAGCAGCGTTTCTTAAAACGCTACAAAAAGTACAATTTTAGTGGCGTATTTTTTGTTTATAGCGACGTTTTCTAAAAACGCCGCTATATTTTTTAAAGAACTCCCAGCATATAGTCCAAAAAATTTTAGGGAAACAAATAGCGACATTTTTGGATAAACATATAGCAACGTTTTCAAAAACGTCGCTATATGTTACCCCAAATTTTTTGTCCTTTCCCTGTTCAAAATTTCGCTGAGTGGGAAATTTCCCACCGATTTGTCCGTTTTTTTTTTTTTTTTGGGTCTCCTTTCGTTACACGTTTTTTCAGTCATTTTTCTTTCTTATCATTCTTTTTTTTTTCTCAACAAACTTCCCTTCCCACTTCCATATTCTGCCCCCCCCCCCCCACCCCACCCTTATCACTTTTTCACACTTAGCCACTGCTAGCTACTGCCCTTGCCACCGCCAACCCATTGATGTACGAGTTCTTCCCTCTCTAGCCACCACCCACTGCTGCCATCATTCTTTTTTCCCTCTTTTTTGGTGTTCAAGTTTCTTTAAAGTGTAAGTCTTTGTGTTTTGTCTTATGGGTTTGCTTTGATATGGTTTTTCTTTAATGGGTCATGGAGTCTTTGTATTTTGGCTTATGAATTTGCTTTGATTTAGTTTTTCTTTAATAGGTCATGGAACTTTTGTGCTAATTTTTTTTGTTTGCTTGTTTTGGTTGGAGTTTGGTACATAAAACTCTTATTCAAATTTGGATTTTTGAGCAAAAAGACCTGAGCATCAAAGGCTGAATCATTGTAAGTTTATGTACAAGTTTGTAAATCTTTTTTTTTTTCCTACAATTTTTTTTGTTATTAGTTTTGTGGTTTAGCTAGCTTGAAATTAATTTTTTTTAAAAGCTCACTACCCACTAATGAATAAATAATCTCAACTAAATGCTCTTTATATGTGTGTATATATATATATATATATATATTGTTACTAAATTTTCAAGCACCATGACTCATTAACATTGGACATTTGATATTGTGGAATAATGATAATAGGTCTATTTCATTTATTACAAGCTTATTGCACGCATATGTTAGTTATTGTTGAATTTTCAGTAGGTTTATATAGCATTTTTAATATTTTAAAAGAAAAATAATGAGTAGGTTTTGCGACATTTTAAAAACGTCACTAAAAAGCAAAAGGAAAAATGCTTTTGCGACGTTTTTGAAACATCGCTATTGGTGTGATTATTTGCAGCGTTTTATAAATGTCACTAAATGTATTTTCCTACATCATGTACGAAAATGTTATATATAAAACGTCACTAAAAGTTTCTGAACGCCACTAAAGAGTACCATATAGTGATGTTTTTCGAAACGTCGCAATAGACCTATAGTGACCACTCTATTGCGACGTTTTCGAATGTCACAAAAAAAAACGTCGTTGTAGACCATTTGTGTCTATAGTGACGTTTTTTGGGTTTTTAGTGACGTTTTACAAACGTCGCCTAAACCCAGATTTCTTGTAGTGATAGAGAATAGAAGTTCAAGAAATTATTGTTGAGAAAGAGAAGTGAACGAGCAAAATGGAATATTGTTTGCGGCATTTGTTATTATTATTATTTTTTTGGGTTTAAATAATTTGACTCCGGTTAATTAATTCAATTACCCAAATTGATTAATTATGTTCAATTTCATGCAAATTAGATTTTTAATTATTATTATTTGGATAAGTTTGCTTTACAATACATTAGACTTGGAAGAAACCAAAGCCGGAACAAATTTTTTGAAGTAAAAAAATATGAAATATAAAAGCTTTAAAATAAATCTAAGCTAAAAGTGAAAACAACATATAAAAATAAATAAATAATAATAATAATAAATAATAAATAAAAAATAAAACGCTACGGAGGCTGCCAAAGGCCTTGTAGCTGAATTGGCACCTCCCCATGTACAAAGTGTTTGGGGGTCTAGGGGGGGGAAAAGGTTTGAGCTGCGAGGTTTGTAGCATATTGTAATTATTTTTCAAAAACCCTACGGAGGCTGACATGAATCCATCTTGTATAGTAACTTGACCGGTGTAAATCTAATTAACTCCATTTTTTTTTTACGTACGGTTGCAAAATTGTGAAAGCACAACAAAAGATCCAGCTCCCTTTGATGGTTTTACTTTGATCCGATTTTGAATAGATAAAATGTTTTATCATGTATGTAAAAGATATATATATTTATATAAAAGAGAGAAAAGTTTTGTGGTTAAAAATCATTTGTGTGTGTGTGATTATTGGCAGCCACGCAGTAGAAAATCAACAGCTTTGATCGTGAAATGATGGCAGTCATGGCACCATGAATAATCGGTAAATATTTTAGAGAGAAAATATTTATTTGAGAGTGATAGAACCTTGACTTGAAGATAATAAGAGCGAACCCATTCTTGTGGCTAGGTGAGTTTGGTCTTCATTGTATCTGCAAGGGTGTTTCCACTAATAAATTTTCTACGCTGAAAAATCAAAGGGCCACGACTTCTAGAAGCAAGTAGCAATTGAAGTTTTTGCTATATGAGAGCACCAATTAATCCACTCGGTCACTTATCAGATTTTTAATTCTCAACCGATTTTTAATTTTCAATTACCCTCTAATGTAAAAATAAAAATAAAAATACATAAAAACTTGAAAATGTGAGTTTAACTATGCTTAATCTCCAATAATTAGAGAAATGCTAAAATGGAGGCAAATCAACATGAATCCAACCCATGCATAGAGGAATCGAAGTTCAAGAATTCAATTCGGAGGAAGAGAAGTTAAAAGGCAAGATAGAATTAATAATATTCTTTCAGTGGAATTTGTTTTTGTTCTCTTTCGATTACTTGCAGGCACTTACCCATCCCATGTGAGTTCGTCCTTGACATGAAATTTACGTGCCTTCCCATTCAATATTTTAGTATTTGGTTATGTCGCAATGATAAGATTAAAGCACCGTCTGGACCTATGGTAAAAGTGACAAGTCAATACTAGGAAATGCAAGTTTTTAGAAAGTCCGTTGGATACATTCAATCACATCACAATGTGGAAAAATAGTTGCGCTATGATAATGAAGAAATTTCGGAGAAGAATTCATGATATCCAGAAGTTTGATTACGAGTATCTTTTCTGCACTTCAATAAGATTCAGGTTGGTATTCTTTGGAAGTCAAAAAAAGTGAAGATACCCACTATTCATAATCTAGCCGGGTCTCACTTACTAAAGCGTGTCGAGCCATGGATATAAAAATCGACCGTTTACCATTACACTCACCAATCATACACTTTAACATGGCATCCAAAGTTTCCAAAAAACACTAGTAGAAATCATGGGTCTCAAAGTCAAAATCCCATGAAATTTGGCAAGCTGAAAAGAAAGGGCCTTCTGAGCAATAGTCGTTTGTTTTTTCAAGTGAATATAAGCCTCTATTTGTACCCATATAGTTATATTTCATTAAAAGGCATGTATGAAGAGTTAAAATGTTTCATAAAACCATTCACAAAGTTTGAAACCTTTTTAAACATTCAGAATAATTACCAAAAAATTCTCCAGAAAATTAAGTTTTATGAGTCTCGATCGATCGAAAGAGCTTTTCAATCGATCGAACAAGAATCGAATAGCAATCAAATCATCTAGAGACCCTAGAATTATTTTCCTCATCATTTCGATCAATCGAGCAAAAGTTTCGACCAACTGAAAATCCTTATTTTTGAATTTCACTTAAAAAATTCCAGAATTTAAATTTTCACCTTATGAAACAATATTTTCTAAACTCAAATATCATTTTTACAACCTATTCATGTATATACCTATAAATACAACATTATGCACCAATCCAAAGTCTTAGCCTACAACGAAATGCGTGTCCCAAGAATGTCTTTTTGGTAAGAAACCATTAGCCAACCCCTTGCATGCAATTTCGCTATGGCAGTTAAAGAAACAAGAAACTTATATGTGGAGAGAGAGAGTGAAACTCAATCATGTAGTCCTTGTTGTTATGCTTTGTGTCATTCGGTTTGATGAACTTATAAGAAAAGAAAGTGTTGTGTAGGAAGGTTTATCTATTTTTCTGTAAGAAAATAAAACAGTAGAAAAGTCATGTAATCCTAAGAGCATCCACAGCAGCTGTTGAATTTGTGCTAAATGCTATAATATGGCACATTTAGCACACCAAATACCAAAAACAGAGCTTTATTAGATGTGTTAAATGTGTCAAATTTTTGTAACATTGAACAGTGCCGTTGCATTTTGCCACGGTACGGACTCAAATGGCATTTGTGATTTATTATTTTTTTATTCATCTTTCTCTCTCATCCCACCCACTCCATCTCCACTTCTCTGGATCCTGCTCTCTCTACTACCTCTCTGTCTAATTGCCCTCTCTCTAGTGAAGGATGGGTTCCCTTTTTTTTTTTCTTGCTCTCTCCTTTCTGTTCGATCTCTCTAGTTGTGTTTGATCTGGGTTTTGCTTTTGGGTTTGTTTGATTTTCCGTACCAATCTCACCAATCCTCGTCGCTGATCTCGCCTCCTCATTCTCCACATCTTGCCGCCTCATGCTTCGATTTTGGTTAATTTGGTGGGTTTTGGGTTTGTGATTAGGTTTTGATTTGGGTTGAAGTTGTAGGTGGTGAGTCAGGTGGCTTCGATGGGTTAGGTTGAAGTTATGGGTTGTGGCTTCTATGGGTTGATTCAGGGGATTTAGGTTGAGGTTGTGGGTTGCGGCCGGATCATGGATCATGTCTGAGATTGGGTTTTGATTTGGATTGAGGTTCTGGGTTGAGCTTCGATGGCTTGATTTCAGTAAGAGGTGAGTCACGGTGACTGTGCTATGTTTGTGGTTGAGAGGTGGAAGAGGAAGGTTGGTGGTTGCTAGATTGTGGGATTTTTTTTTTTTTGTCAGTTGAGAAGTGGTGCAAAAGAGGAAGGTTGTTGGGGCTTTGATTTTTTTTTTTCCCCTGTTGCCATAGTTTATGGTTGTGGATGGTGGGGCAACGGTGGAAGTGGCTGTTGCTGCTATGTTGTGATGGCTGTTGTGATGGTTTGGGTTTTTTTTTTTTTTTTTTTTTTTTTTTAATTTTTTTTCCTCTTTTGTTGAGGTTTTTAGATTTGGAATTTGTTGGTGTTGATGTTGTTGATCGGTGTTGATGTTGTTGCTATTGTTGATGATAATGTGGAGAAGATAATATATTATTTTAATGTGTAGTAAATATTATTTTAATATTTAAAATTGAATGATATAACATTTGATAAATGGGATATTGTAAAATAATATGGTAAAATAATAAAGTAGGCTTTTGGTATGTCAAAATGACATTTATTTTGCAACATCTGCTGTGGATGCTCTAAGAGCACTAGCATCTAGGTTTCTAATCCCGTCTCTATTTTACCTTCTAAAAATTTACTTTATCTATTATACCCTCATTTTACAATACACCTTCATCCCAATTTCTATTATTTAATCACTTTAGTTAAATATTCATTTTTTATTCTTTATTTACCATTTCTTTATTTTTATTTATTCTTTCTCCCTCATTCTCTCTCTCTCTCTCTGTACAAGAACTAGCACAAATCTACTGCCACCACCACCACCAGCACATCACCGCTACACTACACACCTCACACCATCACCACCAGCAACCCACAAAAACCCAAAATCCACCATCAACATTCAACACCAAAAAAAAAAAAAAAACCAGCAACCCACAGTCTCCACCACCGTGAGCTAAACCCAAACCCACAGCAAGCCAAACCCAGACCCACGGTGAGCGCCCACGGCCTATGGCAAGCAAACCCACAGCAAACCAACGGAGAGCAAACCCATAGTAAACCCACGGCAAGCAAACGGTGAGCAAACCCACGGTGAGCAAACAGTGAGCACACCCACGGCAAATCCACGATGAGCAAACGGCGAGCACACCCACAACGAGCCCAAACCACCCAAATCGTAAGACCCGATCTATAGCCCCTCTGATCCACTACCAAAAATCGAGCAAATGGCAAATGAGAGAGAAGAAAAGAATATAGTCAGAAACGGAGAAAGAAGAGTGAGAGAGAAGAAGAGAGAATAGTCAGAGACAGAGAGTGAGGTTGAGAAAAGAAAGAGTCTCAGAGAGTGAAAAGCAACAGAGGAGAAAGAAAATAATATTATTTTACTTATACATACTTGCTACAGTAAGTTCTAAAACATTCACATCAGTATGTGCAAAAAATTTTCTCATGAATAGTCTTTTAAAATACAAAAAGTACTCCATTTTACACATTTTAATCCAAAAACCCCCCACATCAGTCATTGTAAAAATGTCTAAATAAGCACAATGGTCTTGCAAATAAATAATAAACGTATATATATACACAGTTACTGTTCACCGTGTAAATGATTTTTTTATTCTTTTTTCTCTCTCCTCTCTTCACCTCACTCTCTTTTCCTTTCTCTCTCCTCTCATAGTTATTGTTCATAGTAAAAAAATGAATATTTTATTTGAATAAATGTGTATAATAGACAAACTGATGTGAGTGTTTTGTAAAAATAAGTATGTAAAATAGAAAAAGTAGGATTTAGATGTGCAAAATGGAAAATTTTTTGCACATACTGATGTAGATGCTAAGATTTAAGAAAAAATAGGTTTACATACCCGAATGTGGGGGGTTTTTAAGGCTCTAGTCGGTAAAATGGCAACTAGAGGGTGTTTACAGCCCCCAATACTAATGCTCTAAAAAGTTTATCTATTTTTCACTATGGTATGCGACCTGCATTTTGCATCATGAAGTATAGGTCCTTATCAGAGAAGGAACTATACGGGGACTAATAGAGACCATGGCCCCTCTAACCCCTAAAAGTTTTGTATTTGTAATTTTTTTTATAATATTTTTTATAGATATTATTTATCAAAATTAAATTTTTTTTTATTATTATTATTATTATTAGTTTGGTTTACAATACATTAAACTTCAAAGAAACCAGAGCCCGAACAATTTTTTGACGTAAAAAATATGCAATATAAAAGCTTTAAGATAAATCCAAGCTGAAAAGTGAAAATAACATAAAACAGAAACAAAAATAAAAAAAAATTAAAAAAAAAGAAAAAAAAAAGAGAAGAAGCTAGGGAAGAGTCTTCTGATTTCTAACCCAAATGATTGGGTCATTTTTGTAATTACAGTAAAGTTTGTAAAAAGGTACGGTAAAATAAGAGTTGGACATCATTTGTCTCAGAACTAAAAATATAAAAACAAAAAAAAGGAAGCTTGCGCATTTTTCATCATGAGGGACAAATCCAAAATATATAAATTTCAAATTATTTAAGCATTAAAAAAAAAAAAAAAAAAGGGATAGTATACTGTGGCAGCAGCACCACACAATTGGGAATACAACTACATATTCCTTCACATATTGAAGAGATTGAAGGTTCAAATCCGAGTTAGTACGGCTGTTCTTGCAAAAATCGAAAAAAATAAGGATAATAAGAAAATCGATTTTAAAAAAATAAATAAATAAACAAAAGAGATTTGACGTGAAAAGTTACGAAGAAAAAAAAAAAAAAGATTAAAAGTCAACATAAGTCAAACCAATTCAAAACCCTCTATATATATATATATATATCGAGGGAGTTAATACCGTACCGGAGGCTATACTGGTTTGGCCAGCGGTACAATATATTTCGGATACCAATCAATATCGGTGTACCGTTTCGGGTTTACCGCTATTTTTTATATTTATAAATAAATAAATATATATATATATATATATGTACTAGTTGCTAACCCGTGCGAAATATATATATGTAAAAGTTGCTAACACGGGAATAGAACTGAATAAGTTTTATGAAAAAAAAAAAAAAAAGTCATTATTTTTGAGTTGGAATAGTAAGCAAAATGCATGAAATTAAAAAAAAAAAAAAATGATATTGAATGAAAAAACACAGTTTTAGTTTTATTAGTTAGGCAGAAGAAAGTAATTTTGTTTTATTTATTATTTTTTTGTGAGAAGGGATAAGAGATAGAATGTTGCATCTCTAGTTTAGTTTGTGTTGCATTATAGGTATATATAAGATTTGTTGTAATATATATGCCAAAAGATATCTATTGAAAGGTCATAGTCCTTCCAATTTAATATACTAAAAGGTGTTTATTGAAATGTCATAACCCTTCATATTAGACATTCCAGAAGATGCCTATTGATCCATAAAGTGCCTATTAAATGAAAATGTGCATATTAACCAAAAAGGTGCCTATTGAATGAAAAAGTTCCCATTGAAAAATAAAAACCTCAAATAAAAAGACACAACTGTTCCGTATCCAAACACAAACAAACGAATAAAAAAAATAAAATCTCATATTTACAATGACAATTTAAATATATTAGGAATTGAATTTTTAAAGAATAACACTAATCTTTTAATTAAGGAATTGAATTTTTGCTATTGAGTATAAAGCTTGATTGATACTGGTTACTAAACAATTAATATTGAAAAGGGTTCTCGTTCAGCTATCACGAAAATATCCTATTCCTTGCTAATGAATATAAGATAACCAAAAAATTAAATAAAAACTTATTCTTCACCATGACACACCAAACCCCCTAGCCACAATCATGGTTCTCGCAATTTAATTCCCATTGTCCATGACAAAGTATCCCCATTACTCACTCACCTATATTAGTGCATCCATATTCTCTTCATTAGTAACTTACAACTGCTCCATGTTGCCTTAACAGGTGAACTTTAAGGTTCAAAGAAATGATAACTTCAACATGTGGCATTTTGCTAGGCCACGCATTTATCTAGCTGCTGTTATTAACAATACAAAGGCAGGGAAATGAACAATGTTATGGTACAAACAGCTTTGTAACACAGCCTGAGTCCTCAAACAAAGCATACAATATTGATAGACATTATAATGAATAGAAACTGCACTTGATGTGGTTCACTGCATAAGTAACAACATATTAATGCCTGTCCAAATCAAGCTTCAATGCGGTTTCTTCAGCTTGCTTAAACTAAAAAACATATCCATTTGCAATCAATTAGTCTTAACGCATAAAAACTTGGTAGAAAGTCAATAAATAAGCCAGACAAAAAAAAAAAAAAATCTTAACTACTCTAGAGTTTCAATCTTGTATCTTCCACTGTAGATCATATCAAATCCTCCCTGATAAAAAGAAATGACGAGAAAATTATTTAAAAAAAAAAAAAAAAAACTTGAAATAGAACTTATATTTAAAAGGACATATATAAAGAAACAAATTGATGAGCAAAATATTGTAAAATACCTCAGGTAGTGTGGCACATAGGAGGTAAAAGCAATGGTATTTTCTTTTTAGATTTGGTAATCTAGCAAACAGGAGAACTTTCTAATAGATTCCTTCTAATTTTTGCCCCACTATAACTACATAGTAATGTCACTATGACTTTATCAAGAAAAAAAAATGTCACTATGACATGAAAGAGACATTATAATGAGAAGTTCAAACTAATACACCTAAAACATATGCATAATTAAGAAATATATATGCAGTATGTATAATTGAAATGAAAGGAATAAAAGTGTAAAGATAGTCTTCATTGAAAAGCAAACCATGGAAAACTAATAAAAAACCTTGAGTTGTTATTTCGAATTGTTTTGGCATTGTTAAAGGCCTCAAGAACTAGGTTGGACTGTGATATTAAAGGTCAAAGTGGACATAAACCTTGATTTTTACTTGATTTTTATGGAATTATTGGGAATCCAAGGGTGCATCGACCCGACGACCCCTGCTCATTTTGTGTTCTTTCAAAACTCATGCATTCCGATGTCCTCAAATAATATAATAGGTGATCGAGCTACCTACTTGGAACTTGGAAGGCAAATCCCACCCAATTAACATATGGATCTTGATCTATCCGCTAACAATTGTAAGGTCCCATCCCTATGGAATTATTGGGATGGTTGGGCATATCCCAATTCATATTGGGGATTGCAATTTGCAACAATCTAAAGCATTTGTTATTGAATAACGACAGTTTGAATGAAGCATTCCAGCCCAGCAAGGAGCCTTTCACAACGTTTGTATTGACATTAGTAATAACTTCATCAATGGAAGCTATATTGACATCAGTCGTACCTTTAAAAATATAAAAAATAATTGTAATGATATTAAAATATATAATATAATAATTCTTGATTATATTAAAAAAATATTGGATTATTTTCTAAATGCATAAATCACTCACAAAAGTTTTTTGGCAATACTTATTATAATTTTCCCCCCCTTGAAAGAATATTTCAAAATTAAAATTGGTAGAATCCTACTTTAGATTATTGAACTAGACATTTTTTTTATATATAGAATCCTACATATAAAAAGATGTTTAGTATTTTGGCATCTTAAGAAGCGAGAAGTAAGACACAAACCAATTAAAAAATACAAACCATTTAAATTTATTGTTTTATGTCGCAAACTTTATTAATTAAGGTTGTTAGTGAAAAATGTGATATTTATAGTTTTAGACTGGTTTCACTAGAGACATTAATTGAGAGGTATGCAAGAGAGGTGACAACTTCTCTAAAACCCATGTTATAACAAGTGTTACAGTGTTAGACCAACGCCTTCCACCTCCTGATCAAGTGTTTGTACCTAATATTGTTCTCATCATCGCCACAATTGCATTGCTCACGCACCAAACCAAAGTCTATGCCAACAATGAAATTGCGTGGTTCACGAGTTTTTTTCAGTGGTACTTGCTTTTGTTCTTGACTTACAAATACAATGCCAAGATAGTTTCCAATCCACCATCAAATCAAATTGTTTGTATGTCCCAACTCCCAAACATAATCAGACAAATCAGTCATCCGATTTGACTTCGTCCCTGTTGAGGAAATTGCATGCCCTTCGCATGTAATGTAGTATTTGGTTTGTCTTGTAACGATAAGACTAAAGCACCGTGTTGACCTCTTTTTGTCCCTAAAATTGCACTTTCTAAAGGATCTCTTTTGGAACCTTTAATAAAGTGATCAAATCAATCTTGCACTAATTTAAAGTAAAAACACTCCTACTAGTAAGATTCTTCGCAATGAGTCCTGACTTGGAAGTGCAAGCTTCTCAGAACATACAACGTGGTGGACTGGTCACTTTCATAATTTCATTGTATAATTTTAGTGCAATGACAAGTTTAGACCAACCTTTCCACGAAGAAATTCTACAAAAATAAAAGATTTAAAAAATATATATTATATTTTTTAATAGGTTTCATTTTTTTTTTTTTTCCTTTGTAGAACTAGCATATATTATGATGGTGGTAGAAAAGTGTAATGTCTATAGCTTTGTAGTGGTGGCACTAAAAATATTAAAGGAAATTCTTTTTTTTTTTTTTTTTTGAGAAATAAAGGAAATTCTTGACTTCATTATTATCATCATCTTCTCAAATTTTGATTTTAAACGAAATAGTAGATCAACGCTTGCCAACTCCATATCTTATGGTCGCACAGGATATTTTCTTTTCTGCAACTATAGCATCTGCATGCTTACACGCCAAACCAAAGTCTCAGTCTACATTAAAATGGGCGTCCCATGAATTTCTTTCTCGTAAGAAACCAATTGCTAACCCCTTACATGCAATTTTACTATGGCAGTTGAATAATTAAAAATCTTATATGATTGAAGAAAGTGAAACTCAATTATAAAGTGCTTATTTTTTGGTTGAGTGTCATCTCGTTTGGTGAACTTATATGAAACGAAAATGCTGTGTACACAATAACAATGCTATAAAAATCCTGTAATCATGTAAAAATATATCTATTCTTCTTATAAATTTGTAGCCTGAAATTAATTTGCATCATAAAATATAATTCCTTAACACTTTTCTAACGCCACACATCTATAAGCTGATACTCATTGAGAAATTCCAAAGGGTCATCAATATCATTGACCTAAAGAAAGATTTGTACAGAGTTTGCCTTGTTATAGGATATACATAATAGTAAAGGCAACTTTAATGCGTATAGATTTTTTTTTTTTTTTTAGAAAAGAATTAATAAGAAAGAAAGGTAGACAAAAGAAAAGACCTTGATTTTTAAAGTTTTCGTGGGCCAAGATCAAAAGCATTAGGGTAAAGTGTCACGGTTATTTTTGTTAAATTTAAAGAACTATTTGGTAAGATAACTCAAAAAACAGTTTTCAGTGTTTAAATATTAAAAATTATGAGCCTAAAAAAAAACAACACATTTGGTAAGAGATTTTTTTTAGAAGTGTTTGAGATACGTTTCTTATTTTAGGGTATTTAAACACTAAATTTAGAAAACTCATTTTGGTGTTTTCAATTTTCAAATAACGTTGCTAAATAACACTTTTGTAAATAAGTTAAAAACTGTAGGTCCCACATATTAGACTACATGTCATCACTTTTTTTCAAAAAAACACACACATACCAAACACACAATTATGATTTTTCACTTTTGAAAAGACGTTATTAGAAATATAGTACAAAATACATTTTTTGCATTATTTGTACTTCAAATACCTTTCTAAAAAAAAGAGTACTTTAAATATGTGTTTTCACAAAACTTTTTTAAATCACAGTTTTTATGTCATTTTGAATAATAATACTCAAACACCTCTACCAAACAGACCCTAAATATCTAAATATCTAAAATTATGGTGGCAAACACATAAATCAAAACTTTTTTTTTTTTTTTGATGAACAAAACTTGTCTTATTAAGTTATTATAGCTTTAAAGTCTATAAGTGTGTCAAGACACGTAAAAGAATCTTGACTTGAAGTTAATAAAAGTTAACCCATACTTAGGGGTAGGTGAGTGAGTTTGGTCCCCATTGCATTTGCATCGGCGGTTCCATTAATAAATTTTCTACACTGAAAAATCAAAGGACCACGACTTCTATCAGCAAGTAGGTAGCAACTGAAGTATATGAGAGCACCAATTAATCCACTCGGTCACTTATCAGATTTTTAATTCTCAACTGATTTTTAATTTTCAATTATCCTCTAATGTAAAAATAAAAATACATAAAAACTTGGAAATGACCTATAAACCCATGTTAAAAAATTCTTAACAATGACCAAGTTTAACTAGGCTTAATCTCCAATAATTATAAAAATGCTAAAATAGAGGCAAACATGAATCCAACCCATGCATACAGATACAGGAATAGAAATTCAAGAATTCAATACGGAGGAAGAGAAGTAAAAATTAAAGCAAGATGGAATGATATTCTTTCAGTGAAATTTGTTTTTGTTCTCTTCTCGATTACACGCAGTCACTTAACCATCCCATGTGAGTTCGTCCCTGACGTGAACTTTACATTCCTTTTTCCGTCCAATATTAGTATTTGGTTGTGTCGCAATTATAAGATTAAAGCACCGTGTGGACCTATGGTAAAAGTAACAAAGTCAAGACTAGGAAATGCAAGCATCTCAGAAAGTCCGTTAGATACATTAATATAATCACATCACAATGTGGAAATATAGTTGTGCCATGATAATGAAGAAATTTCCGGGAAGAATACATGGAATCCAGTGGTTTGATTACGAGTATCTTTTTCTGCACTTCAATATGATTCACGTTGGTATTCTTTGGAAGTCAAAAAAAATGAAGATACCCACTATTCACTATCTGGCTGTGTTCTCACTTACTAAAGTGTGTTGAGCCATGGATATAAAAATCGACCGTTTGCCATTACATTTCACTCATCAATCATACACTTCAACATGGCTTCCAAAGTTTCCATTTCCGTTGTGGTAGTATCATGGGTCCTTTGTGTCTTCATGCATTCCACAAATATGTTTATTGCAGCTGCCTCGGTGGCAGCATCTGAATCATCACTAGAGGCGAAGGCTCTGCGGGAGAGTGGGTGGTGGACTCATCAGTCCAACGAAACGTCCTTAAATCATTGCGAGTGGAATGAAATTATATGCAATGATGACGGAAGCGTCACAGAGATTGACATGGGTGGGATCTATCTGGGAGATAATATTATTAGGAAATTCAACTTCTCTTCCTTCCCAAATTTAGTCCGTCTTTATCTTTGGAATACTGGACTTCGAGGGAGCATCCCTCAACAGATAGGTACTCTTTCAAAACTCACCATCCTAGATCTTTCCAGTAATAATCTTACAGGTCACTTCCCTCTTTTTCTCACGAACCTCACTCAATTAGAAACTTTTTACATTTCCGAAAATCTAATCAATGGGCATATTCCCGAAGAATTGGGAAATTTAAAAAATCTTCAAGTATTAGATCTGAGTTATAACAAACTCACAGGATCAATTCCTTCAACTCTGGGCCTTTTAATTAATCTCTGGGGTTTGGGTTTGTATTCTAATATGATCACTGGTTCCATACCCGACAAATTGGGAGATTTAAAAAATCTTAAAGCATTACTTCTGGGAAATAACAAACTCACAGGACTATTTGCTTCAGCTCTACACATTTTCACCGATCTCCACAATATGACAGGTTTGTATCTTGATTCAAACCAATTCAACGGCTCCATTCCCCTAGAAATAGGCAACATGAAGAGTCTTACATACTTGAACCTCAGCAATAACAACATCTTTGGTGAAATCCCTTCCACTATAGGTCATTTAACTAATTTGTCCTATTTGTCCCTTAGCTGGAATCAAATCAGTGGTTCTATTCCCGTAGAAATAGCTAATTGCTCTTTATTGGCCAACTTGTCTTTAAGCCACAACTACTTAACTAGAAGCATTCCCTCTCAATTCAGTGACCTTATTTTTTTACGTTTTATTGACCTCAGCTACAATAATCTCACAGGCAGCATTCCCCTTTATCTTGTTAACTTGGAATTTAACCTGTCATACAATTCTTTGGAGGGTCGAATCTCAAATATTTTCCAAAATCATAGTTTCTATGCATTTATCGGCAATAAGGATTTATGTGGTGACTTCAAAGGTTTCTCTCCTTGCCTTTCATCTTCCCAAATCATGAGCAAAATAAAAATGTCACTTCCCCTCACAATTTTCATTCTCTTTTACTTCTTTGGTGTTTTTTCTACTCTCGATGTTGGGTTATAGGGAAAACACAATCCAATCCAAGCAGAACAAAAAATGGGGACTTGTTCTCAATATGGAATTTTGATGGAAAAATTGCATACGAAGATATCATTGAAGCAACAAAAGACTTTGACATTAGATATTGCATTGGAACAGGTGGTTATGATAGTGTTTATAAAGCACAATTGCCTAGCAGGAAAGTTGTTGCCCTAAAAAAACTTCATCGCTTAGAGGCTGAGGACCCAAGTTTTGACAAGAGTTTCAAGAACGAGGTACAAATGCTATCAAAAATTCGGCATCGAAACATTGTGAAACTTCATGGCTATTGCTTGCATAAACGATGCATGTTTTTGGTTTATCAATACATGGAAAGGGGAAGCTTATTTTGTATCCTAAGTGACGATGTTGAAGCACTAGAATTAGATTGGCCTAAGAGGATGAACATTATCAAAAGCATAGCACATGCCTTATCTTACATGCATCATGAATGCATCCCAGTAATTATTCATCGTGATATATCAAGCAACAATATTTTATTGAACTCTGATCTAGAGGCTTTTGTCTCCGACTTTGGCACGGCTAGACTTCTTGATCCTGATTCCTCCAACCAAACTTTAGTTGTTGGGACCTATGGTTATATTGCCCCAGGTGAGTTTTTGTGTAATTCTTATAACTATATCCTATCCCTTTAACACCTATTATTTTAAAAGGTTAGCCATGTGGGAATTTTTATAACTATATCCTGATTCCTCCAACCAAAAGTTTACCTTATTGTTTGTTATATGAATTGAATCATGCAGGGTGCAAGCAATCATTTTCACTATGGAATTTTTATCCAATGACTACTTTTGACCAACCTTTTCAAGTAGAAAATTAAAAAAAGTATAGGATAAATATATTACATTTTTAAATAGCTTCCATTTTATTTTCCTATGCAGAACTGGCATATACCATGGTGGTGACTGAAAAATGTGATGTTTACAACTTTGGAATGGTGGCACTAGAAATATTAATGGGAAAACACCCAGGAGAATTCTTGACTTCATTATCAACGTTGTCTTCTCAAAATTTGATGTTAAAAGAAATATTAGATCAACGTTTGCCACCACCAAATCATTCAATTGCACAAGATATTTTCTTTGCTGCGTCTGTAGCCTTTGCATGCTTACGCACCAAACCAAAGTCTCGGCCTGCGATGAAATGGGTGTCCCAAGAATGTCTTTCAGGTAAGAAACCACTAGCCATCCCCTTGCATGCAATTTCACTATGGCAGTTAAGGAATCAAGAAATTTATATGATGGCAGAGAGTGAAACACAATCATTTAGTTCTTGTTGTTAGGTTGTGTATCATATGGTTTGGTGAACTTATGAGAAAAGAAATTGTTGTGTGTGAATGATTTTCTTTTTCTTTTTCTTTTTCTTTTTTTGTAAGAAAAGAAAATTCTATTAGAATGATGTAATTCTGTAAGGTTTATCTATTTTCTTTATGATTTGTACCCTGTATTTTGCATCATGAAATATAGGTGTCTCATCAAAGAAGGAACTATTAGGGCGGACCATGGATACTCCTAGTTCCTTGAAAGTTTAATTATAATATTTGCTTTTATACACACACACACACACATATATATATATATATATAAGCAAATATTAAAATCATAATATTCTTCGTTCATATTAAAATCGGATGGGACCCATACATGATTTTGTCGTGCTACTAGTTTTAAGGTTACAAACAATAACAGAGCTTTTCATTGTTAAGGGTGAACCTATATTTGGGCTAGTTGCGGAAAAGAAAATTAGTATATTTGACTATGTTAGTTTCCTTTTGGAGTTTAAAAAAGCAAGAAATGTCTCAAATTAAACAACAAATATGTGTAGGAACTAGAAAATTGAATGACATTTTTTGATGCAGTGGTCCGTTAAAATATTGACTAAAAGTACATTTTGATTTTTTAGTACCAAAATGTTCAATATGAATTTGATTCCACATGAATGAATGCCTCAAGCATACTTAAGTTGTAAAAATGCCAACCACTGAAAAATACTCAATTACTAAAACAGAACCGTAGATAAGGTGACCCTTAAATACCACATTAGCTCAAAATGATGTTATTTTAAATAAATCAATTGAATCTTAGAATTGTGGTTTATGGAGTCACCATATTTAACTTCAATTAAATATTCCATAGTATATACACCAATCTTTGTCATATGATTTTTGGCATTATTCACAATCAATTCAATCTTTTTCAACTGAGCCATTCAAAGTCTTTCAGTCACTAAGAAAGTAGGTTCTCCAGCTTTACTTAGGCTTTAGAAGTTTTGTCCCTTCTTCAAAGGAGACTTTGTCTTTGTTTTTTGTCCTCAAGGAGTATTAAGTATACTCATCAAGCTAGTGGTAATCTTATTGTTGGGGTTCTTGGGAAACAATTCTTGATCTACTCTGCTTCTAGTTTTACACATGTATCTTTCTTATCTGAAAATGGAGCAATTGACTATGAGTTGGCGTAACCTATCTCTATTAGAAAAGTGATAGGCCAAAAACGAATTGACCCACTTATGATTAATTAATTGATTAATTAGCCAAGTTTATTAATTAATCAAATTAACATGCAAACGCGTGGTAGCACAAACAAATCACCAATAACTAAAATATGTAGTGGAAAATAAATTGACACAGTGATTTATTTAGGAATAGGGAAAACCTACACGGCAAAAACCCCACCGGGTGATTTTCAGGTCACCACTCTTGAAATTCCACTATTATCAAAACAAGCGGTTACAAGTAAAAGAATCACAGTACCTTATACCAACTTACAATTGAACCCTTACCCCAATACCCAATTGGACTTGTTCTGTAGTAACAATCTCTCACTTTTAATGCACGGCTCCAAGTACGTGACTAACCAATCTGATGCGCAGATCCCAGTACGCGGCTTACTCCTTTGCATGAATCCAAGTATATGACTAACTCCACAGTAACCCTTTGATTGTTGTAGTTGATTTGTAGCAGCTTCACAACGAAACACCAATAAGATCTTCAATGTTGGTGCAAGAGACTTTGCTTAGTTATAGAACCCAAAGGTGTACAAGAAACACAGCAAGAACTCTTTCTTCTGTAGGAGGAGGCTAGGATTTCAAAACAAAACCTCATGAAGCTCTCTAGGGTTAGGTTTTTCTTTTTCCACCTCCTTTAAATAGGTGCTTAATGGGCTCTCCTATTCCAAATAGGTTTACACAAACCTTGGGCTTTCCTAGTCCAATAAGAATTATACAAACCTACAAACCTTGGGTTTTCCTTGTCCTATAAGGATTATACAAACCCATAAACAAATAGCCTTTTAGAATAAAAACGTTGCTGGCTATAATCTGAATCTCGTAAGCTCAATAAATTGAGACATCTGTCGAGCTTTAATAAATCTCGACAGATCGAGCTTCTATCGATGAGGTATCAAGATTTGTAGATTGCACTTTTCTTGAGCAGTTCTTGAGTAATTTTCATGTCTTCAATTTAACCACTTGTAATGATCATCTTGAACCTACTTAGATTTATCCAAATACATGTAAAGTGCGTTTTGTTAAAGAATATGCCATTGACACAAAAATATGTCCCTAACAAAAAGGAACAGACTAGTTTCATCCTTCCTAAAGATCATAGAAAGATTGAGTTTGCTATTGCTGCGAAATTCCTAACCTCAATTTTTCTTCAAATGGAGGCCGCGGCAAGAACTTTCAAACAATTGTGGCGGTCAAATAATGGTTTTAGAGTTTGCAATCAGGGACTCCAAGTCTATAATCAAGGGTTATGAACTCTATAATTTGGACTCCAAGTCTGTTTTTCTTTCCAGAGATGTTGTTTTTCAAGTGAGTATTTTTCCTTTCCACTCCATGGACTTTCACCCTCAATCCCATTCTTCCATACCCACTAGTTCCCTTTTTCCATCACCACCTCCACTTGTTTTAGACTTTCCTGATATTGATCATGTGCCCACTTCCTTTCTTCCCTTAGATCTACCCACATCAGATTCTACCTCAGCAGATACTATTGCACCACTTCCAACACCTTCAACTTCATCCAACCCTTCTACCATCCAACCCTTAAGACACTCCACTAGACCTCATAAAGCACCTGCCCATCTTAAGGACTTTCATTGCCAAACTGTTTCTGCCACTCACACTCTACCTATTTTTCCCACTGAGTCTGTGATTTCCTATGATAACCTTTTCTCTCCACACACAGCTTTTACTCTTGCTCTTTCAGTTGCATCTGAACCTAAGTCCTATCTTAAGGCTAGTAGAGATCCTAGATGGCAAGTTGCTATGAATGCTGAGATTGCAGCACTTGAGGCAAACCAAACTTGGTTTCTTACTCCTTTGCTAGCTGGTAAAGTGCCCATTGGATGTAAATGGGTTTACAAAATAAAGCTTAAGGCTGATGGAAGTGTAGAGAGATTCAAAGCAAGATTGGTGGCAAAGGATTATACACAGCAAGAAGGTTTGGACTATTTTGAGACCTTCAATCCAGTTGTGAAGTTTGTTACAGTCAGAACATTGTTGGTAGTTGCTGTAGCTCAGAATTGGCATTTAGCCTAACTTGAAGTGAACAATGCCTTCCTTCATGTGGATTTGGAGGAAGAGGTATATATGCTCCCTCCACCTGGTTTTGGCAACAAGAGAGAGAACAACAACATAGTTTGCAAGCTCACAAAATCCTTGTATGGTCTGAAGGAAGCTAGTAGGCAATGGTTTTCTAAATTGTCTACTACTATAAGTCTGACTACTCTATGTTTACTAGGGTCCAAGGTGATGTTGTTGTTGTCATTCTAGTATATGTGGATGACATTCTTATGGCTAGCAACAATTTACAAGACATTGAAGATTTTAAGGTGTTTCTCCATGACCAGTTCAAGCTAAAAGACCTTGGTCCAAAGTACTTCTTGGGATTAGAAATAGCAAGAACCTCCAAAGGCATCAGCTTGTGCCAGAGAAAATATGCACTGGATTTGCTTGTAGAGACTGGTCAGCTTGCAGCTAAACTAGTGAAGTCACCTATGGAACAAAGTCTGAAGTTGTCAAACTATCATGGAGAGCTGTTGACAGATCCTTCACAGTATAGGAAAGTGATTGGAAAGCTACTATATTTGACCTTAATTAGACCTGATATAACCTTTTGTGTGCATCAGCTCAGTCAATTTCTTGCACAGCCAAGGTAGCCACACTTGCAAGCAGTTGCAAGAGTACTTAAATATGTGAAAGGCACACCTAGTCAGGGATTTTTCTTTTCTACTAATTCTAAACTATAGCTTAAAGGGTATTGTGATTCTAATTGGGCCAATTGTCCTGATACTAGAAGATCAGTTATTGGTTTCTGTGTTTTCTTGGGTGATTCACTTATATCCTGGAAGTCTAAAAAGCAGCATACAGTGTCAAGATCCTCTACAGAGTCATAGTACAGATCAATAGCAGCCCTTGTGAGTGAATTTGTATGGATGGTTGCCTTACTTAACGACCTAGGAGTTGATCATACTCAGCCTACTCTTCTCTACTGTGATAATCAAGCTGCTACCCACATAGCAGCAAACTCTGTCTTCCATGAGAGGACAAAGCATATAGAGTTAGATTGCCACTTTGTAAGAGAGAAGATACAATACAAACTATTCAAAACCTTTCATGTCTCCACCAGGCACCAGCTAGCTGATTTGCTCACAAAGCTATTTGGTCATCAACAATTTAATAATCTCTTGCACAAGATGGGCATAAATAACATTTATGTTCCATCTTGAGGGGGAGTATTGTGAGACTTGAAGAATTGAAGAAGTGCAGACTTGGGAATTGAAGAAATGCAGTGTAGAAGAAAGCTACAAGTAGTCGATACTCTGTAGTTAGCTAAACAACCTGTAGTAATGATGTTAATGTTTTAGCGCTTGCACGTGACACGTGTGAAGCTGTTAATGAATTAAGATGGTTGTTAGTTAAGTCAGTTTTCTTTTCTGTTAGTTAGTTTTCTCTTCCTCTCTTATCACTCTGTTATGTATATATACAATGATTAGGATTCAATAATACACACGAGGTATTTTCAGCACTGGATTCCTTTCTTTCTTCTTTCTCAATAACTTGTATGTCAAGCCTAGCAATTAACTGTGGCACTGCAGGCTACAAAGTGTGCAGATTAAATCATTATTCATCAAAATTCAAATACAATAATATAATTATTGAGATAATAATAAGAAAACATAAGAACAAATGAACAAAATCAAACAATGCTACCAATAAGTTGAGAGAGGTCCATATTATTGATATATAAAAAGAACAAAGCTATCGAATGTTAATTTTTTAGACAAAGTGAAACAAATCAATATCAAGCATAAACATAAAGAAAAATTTTATGGACATAACTAAATCTACAATAAAGACAAACCGTAGACATTTTTTATATAGATGTTAAACCCTAACAATGTACTGATATAACATAAGAGTAATTCACCCCAAAATCCGCAATCTTAATTAATCCTCATCAAGAACAAATGCTTTATCCACACACACAAAAGTTGATAAAGGGATACGAAGAAACCAGCATGTACCGATAATTTTTAAACCAAAGCAATGCTGCTCTCACCACCAGGGGAATTGTAGACACGTCCAAGATTGTCCCTTGACTCTGCCTTTCCATCAACAAATATGCCATTGCCACTAATTTTTCTCAACTTAGCCAATCATAGTGGGTTTTCAGCAGATGATGGAGGAACATGTTCCTTAAAAATATCATTTCCTGTCAGCTTAGCTAACTTCTGGTTATGCATTTTTGTTTTGTTTTTTTTTTTTTTTTTTTTTTTTTTTTTTTTTTTTTTTTTTTTTTTTTTTTTACCAATTGATAACCAGTTCATCACTAAACATATTATCACTCTGACCTCCAGCAGGCTACATAAAAGTAAAAAAAACAAAACATGACACCAAAAATACAAAAATTCAGAAACACATTCGTTTTGGATAATTTATGTATTTCAAACCAATGGACAATAAAAAAGGAGAATTGAAGTAGTAGAACCACACAATTGGAAATACTACATCTTCCTTCAAAGATTGTGCTTGAATGTGTTATGGATGCACATCATAATAATATGAAGAAAACCAAAAAGTGTAGAGAGATATAGATTGGATATAACACTTAAAATAACCTTGCATCTAGAAAAAGTAAGTGTATTGGAAGAAGGTGATAACACAATGACACTTACAGCTCAAAATTTGATCTAACATACCAAGCTACCCAGCATGATGTATTAGAAGAAGATCATAGCACAATGATAGTTATTTGACTTCTCATCCAAATTATAGTACTTGGAAGATTGAAATATAAAGACAATAAAGATTCACTTCAATGCCCATGAAATACTCACATTTGAAACTTTGATAGATCTGCATAAATTTCAAGGCGCAGGTTCCCTCATGTCTCTGCTTTCTATGGATTCCAATTTCCAAGGTGCGTGCAGCAGACAGTGACCGAGGTACAATTTCATGAGCTCCTTACGCATGGCATCCGTATCTACTTCTTATGATTTGTGTCCAATTCACAGTGCTACATGCCACTTAATCCACGCTACCTTAATTTCATCCCAAAAACTCATACTTGCAAAAAAAAACACTGTTTTTCAGTGAAGAAATTGGAGAGCAATAGCCAATAAGCACCAGAGTTGCATTAACACTGTTTCTCTCACCATTTAATCCTCATTCCTGCTAGAAAGTATCAATATTTAGGAGTTAAGTTTTTAATTGTCAATTTCTCATACAAGTGGGGTGCATAATAACAAATATATCATCAACAAACGCCATATCAACGTTGATTCTTTTTCCTCTATCGATTTTGATCAAGATTAAGTCTTTCAAATATGGAAAACTCATAGCATGTCTTAAATTATCTTCAGGGTATATCATTTTTTTTTATAAAAAAAATAAAAAATAAACTTATCCTTTCAAAACTGTCCAATCCCAAGGGAAAAAAAAAATGTTCCCAGGAAACAAACAAAGGCTTAAAAAAAACCAAACCTTCCTAGAGATAAACTTTACACAATCATATCTTAAACATTCTCTCAAAAGCAATTTAAAAATACCCAAAAATGACAGAAAATATGATCTCCTGACCTTAAGCAGAGTGTTTATGCCCCTGCCTCTGCAATTGGGTCATAAGATTAACAGACATGATGGCTTTTCTAGCTCAAAAGTGTAAGCTTTATTACTCAGCAAGATTGACACAGAAAACAAAGTGTACAATAGAAAGTTAGAAACAGATCATGTTAAATCTATCTTAGAGATTAGAGAGGGTTTTGACTAAATAATTACACTATTAGAGAGGTGTGAAATGCTAGTCAGAGATAAGGAATGGAAGGGAGGGAGGTATTACATTACAGGATGGCATATCTGAGTGAGGGTCTGAACCGACTCTGAAGTATTGGTTGTGAAAAAAGAAATACTCGGATAAGTTGGCATAATCCGATTTACTCGTGCCATAAAGGCATCCTTCACTTTCTTTTTAAAAATTTAATGGCCCTTTACCACATTTTTACTTCACATTAGACAAGACCAAAAGTAACCCAATATCAGAAATAGATTACTGAACACCAAAATCAAATCCATACAACTGAAGTAAAGAAATGGGCTTCACACCCAAGCTCGATCTTATCCAATCACTATCTACTTCCAATTTAAATTCTCATTAACAAATCAATCTTGCTCCCACCTAATTACTTGCAACCTATATTACACCGTTCTAGTCGCAGTGGAACAGTTATCCTTAATTAAATGTATGCTAACTGGTTGATGAACTAGGATTTCTAAATTTATTACATTTAACTAGAGCTAATATGGGATTAGAATAAGATTAATCGTAGTATGAATACTAATTAAGTCTTGTATTGTTGTGTCACATTCAATTAACATTACACTTTTTTCTCTCTTCTAACATTCTTCGTCAGCATATCTATATAACCCTTTCACAAAAAATTGGTTTCATCTGCCAAGAGTTATTTTGAATATGTTCATCGCTGACTGCTATGTGTAATTGTGTATCTTGTTTATTTATATGGACAAGTACTCATTTTTTACATGAATAATTCCAAGTGGACTAAATGCCTTGTGGAGAAAAATAATAATTCGGATGACATGTATTCACGAGACACTGGCTTGAAAGGTAGCGTTATAGAGTCCGTAGGGCAGATTATACATGTTGTCCCAGAATGGCAGTGTCGTGTTGATTGAAATAAGCAGCAGAGAGTGCATTTTGACTTCTATAGACTGAACACAAGGAGAATAGATTGGGATAAAATCAGTGGCGGGGCCAGGAATTTAGGCCAGGGGGGGCAAGATTTAAAGACAAGATTTAAAGTAAAAAACTAATCTAAAAAAATTTAAACGTGAATATTAAGAGTATGCAATATATTTGTGAATATTTAAAAGTGACTCAATGACTTGAATGTTTTTAAAAACTCACCTTGAATACTTTTAAAAACTCAACAGAAACTCTAATAGCTTGTTTGAATGGAGGGAGAGTAGAAGGGAGTAGAGTAGAAGGAGGGAGAGTTAGTTAAATTACCTTATTTGGATTTTTTTTTAAGGGGGAGGGGGAGGGAAAGGGAGAGGGATTTGGAGGGGTTTTAACTACTTCTAACCCCTCATTTTTAATTCCCCCAAATTAGAGAGATTTAGAGGAAGAATAGAGCATAGAAATGTTTGACCAAATAAATTATCAAACTTACCTTTATCATATTAACAAAATTACAAACTATGAAAAAATTAATTATTTTTCTTCCTTTATTTAATTTTAAAAACATACAAATTTTTTTTATTTTTTATGGAAGGTGTGCTTTATACTGTATTCTATACACACTCTTTTTTTCAGAGTTCTATTAGTATAAGGTTGTTGTGATTCCTATTCCATAAAGGCATATAGCATTAGCAGTAGGTTTTTTATTTTTTAATCATTACTAGATGGGACCCATAGTTTTATAGTAGAGTTATAGTAGTCTCAAAGTTTATTAGTTAAGGCTGTTGAGATCTGAAACATGTATCAGTAAATAGAAAAGTTTTTTGTCTTTTGTGTAGAGGGGCAAATAATATATTTCAATACAATGTACTGTCATTGTTAGTAAAAATTTCGGAAGTTCAGGGGGGGCACCTGCCCCCCCTCGCCCCCCCCTCCCTCCGCCCCTGGATAAAATGAGCACTGAAGAGCTTAGAGCTAGGCATGAGTTAATTTTGGGAGAAAAGGGATTATGGATTATGTTTGGGGGTAGAATTAATTTTGAAATAATGCTATGTCCACAATATTTTTACAATAAATCATATGCAAAAAGTTGTTATTGGTAAGTAAAAAAATAATATCAGTATTAGGCCCAAATTAAAATCAGCATCATCTTACCACGTTGGATTTGTTATGAAATTATTGTAAGAATGTTGTAAATGTAGCTTTACTATTATTTTTGTTGAACCCAAATTTTTGTAATTTTCAAATCAGAGTATTCAACATTTTTATTAGGGTGGCCATAATAGGTTACTTTAGTATTTAAGTTTTTTTTGGCAGATATATGTTTTCGCAAGTGAGGTGGCCTGTGACCACCCTGGCTTGCATGTAGAGCCGCCGGGTTTTTACAAGCTGAAGGTGGCTACAATTCATTTGTTTTGAAGAACACAGCGAATTGGAATGTACATTCCAATTCATTTCAGTATTGCATTTATGTGTACATGCTCCGTTATAACGGAAATGGTTTTGTAATTGATGTCAACAATTTGGGTCAGCATGATAGCGTGGTTCTGAGTCACAGTTTGGAACAAGATAAAAATTTTCATTGGGCCGGCTTGGGTGATTGAAATTGCTAACTAAATCAACCTTCATATGTTGTCCTTTTAAATATGTTAAGGAATTCATAAATAAATGTAAGACTAGTCCAGGAAAACAATTTTTTTTTTTCAATTTCATTCTTTACATATTAGGGCCAGCCGGAAACTTAGAAATTTATTTCTTTTGATAATTAAATTAATAGCTAGTAGTTGTGGTTTTTCTGATTTTCCCTTTTTGTGAGCGTGTTTGTGTGGGCGTGTTGAGTTATAGACCGAAACAATGGAATTATGTTCCCTCTTCATATAAGGGGGTATAAGATAAAGGAAAATGTATTTAGATGTGTTTTTTTCAGCAAGTTTGCAAGGTTTTCATAATGCTGATTTGCAATACTAGTCTCTATAATTGATCATTCTATTGTGTAGTCGGGTAGCCTTGCAAGGCAATTCTTGCAAATAAATGTGTGCCTAAAGAGACTATCACACCATTGCCCTGTGGAAATTCTTGCACTGCTTATTGAAAGTCTGAACCTTTATTGGCAATTTGGCACCTTAAGAAGTTCCATATGCGTTTTGCACTCTAAGAATTGGAAATAAAAGAATTTCGTGGGCTGTTGTGGTGCATTATTGGATGATTTCACAACTAAGATTATGTTGAATTAAAATGATGGAAGAATTTGTCAAAATTTTTTTATATCCAATGATAATCAAGTATCATCCATATAATTCATTAATTTGGACTTAAAGGTGTCTTTTGTCTTTTGCTAAATGTTATGGCTAATTGTTCAAAAATTTTAAATATTTTCTTTAAATTTTTTAAACTAAAAAAATTCAATTAATAATTGAAAAAAAATTTTCATAATTTTTTTTAATAAAAATTTAATGGAAGTTAATAAAGAGGCCTTAATTAAATAAACTTGAAATTTAAAAGACTAAAATGAACAAACGCAAAGTTATAAGACTAAAATGAATTTTGGTAAAATATAGAAGGTGAATTTTGCATTTTAACCTAAAAATAGTTACTTCAATTGCAGCTTCTTGTATTACTTGTAATAATAATTCCTAGTACACGGTAATCACCATTAAATTGTACCAAACGTGCCCATACAGTAATGGACTGATGCAAATAAAAATAATTAATTTCATACATGTTTTTTACTCTGTTCCGTGTTTGAATAGATAGAATGTTTTATCAGGTCCGTGAACGATATATATAGGGATAACCATGGATGGGCCTTGGTGGAGGCCTGGGCCCTCCTGGGTCCCATTTTTTTTTTTTAGTTATTAAATATTTTATTTTTGTAGTTGGACCCCTATCAAAACCTTATGCCCCCTCCCCCTTTCTCTCTAATCAGCCTAGCTAGCCTAATCCAAATAGCAACTATCAAACCCAAAAACTTAACAAAAACAAAAACAAAAATTCGCAATAATGATTGTATTTTAGCAACAAAAAAAAAAAAACTATTTTACCACTAAAGAACAAAAAAATCATGTGTTATTGGAAAAACTAAAACTAAATTTTTCCAACTACAGTAAACCGGCATAAATACCAGTTGACTATAGCAATTGTTATAAATAAAATACAATATTTTATTAAGATTATATTTTTTTTCTTTCAATTAAAAAACTCAAATTCTCTCTTTCTTATTATTTTAATGAGTTGTTTATATTATTTTAAATGAAGTGATAAAAAAATAGAATATTTGATATTAGATATCTTGTAAAGTGAAATTGTAAAATAGATAAAATAACTTTTTGATGTACTAAAAGGTAAAATCCTTAGCACCACCACTGTGAATGCTCTAACTTCAAAAAAAAAAAAAAAAAAATCCTAACCAGCCTTATTTTAAAAAAAAATATTATTTTGTTTTTGTTTTTGTCTTTGTTGATAGATAATTGCATCTTAATGTATTTAGAACCAACGATTTCTGTATATTTATAATTTTTTAATATTATATGAATGCCTATTTAGAGTTTTTTTTTTCTTTATACTTCGGCCCCACTAGCTTAAAATCATAAGTCTGTCCTGGAGATAACAAAATGTTATGATAAAACTTGGTTAATTAATCCTTTGTGTGAGTAATTTTTTCTTCAATTATTTTATTATTAATATTTTTCTGGTCTTTTGATTAATAATTCAGTAGCTAGCCTATATAGGGGCGGCGCTATACTTTGTTCAGGGGGTTCAAATGAACCCCCTGACTTCAATTTATATATATATATATATATATAATATTTTTTTGTTAGTTTAATACTTAGATTTTTTTTTTTTCTTAAAAATATTATATTTGCACACCCTGACTTAAATTTTATACACCCTTATTACAAATATTTCCAACTCTAAGAGTGAAAATAAGTGTTTGTAGATTGTAAGTGTCACTCTGTCATAAATTTATATTAGAGTAATGTTATAACCACAAACTATTTTACAATTTTTACAAAATGTTGATATGGCCAACTTCCTATTGGTTCTTATTTAGGCCTACCATTAATATCCACTTTTTCATTTACCAATAATCACTCACTACATCAACAGTTTGTAAAAAATTTTGTAAAATAGTTTGTATCTCTAGTATTATTCTTTATATTATATGTGTATGAGTGTATCTATTATTGATTGTATACATTATTTTTTGTTATAATGTTATTTGTGTAAATAATAATGTGTGTGGAAGTTTGTGTGTACAGTATAAATATAAGAGAAATGTTTTGTCACTACTTTCATAGGAAATATAACAATTGCTCTAAGGGTATCCGTTAACATGACCCTAAATATAATATAACTTTATATGATTTAATAATTAGGAAATAGAGAAGGTTTGTTGTATGTGTGTGTATTGTTATCATGTTATAATAATTTTTTATTATAAATTCAGAAAAATTCAAGAAAAAAAATTGTAAAGTTAGTGATTGTTTAAGTAAACACGTAGTGTATTATTTATGTATGAATGAATGTGGTTGTGTGCGTAATAATTAATACAAAACCAATGAGTTGAGTTTATCCATTTAGTTTAAAATATTTTTATAAAAACAAAGACAAATAAATAATAACAACTGCATAAAAATAAAAATGTTAAACAAACTTAACAAAATAAAATGGTCATAGCTACCCACAATGACGATTAATTAATACTCATAATGAACTATCATATAACAATTCAAAATTTGAAAACTTGTAGAAGGAAATTGTAAAATTTCAATTTTTTTTTGGTCAATAACTCGATATATTCAAGTTTTCTTTTTATTAATTTTTTTATATAAGTTTTTTAATGACCCTTCTAAACAAAATTCCTGGAACCACCACTACCTATATTGATTATTGAGACTCAAGTCAAGATCCTTTGATTTTTTCAGCCAATTAAGACAAGTTATTACTGGTTACTTATTTATCAAGGCAGCGGAAACACCCATGCAAAATGCAAAGTAAGACTAAACTCATGGGTCAGCTCTTATAGACTTCAAGTCAAGATCCAATCTCGCTGTCAAATAAATATTGCGCGTTTGTATTTGCTTTCTGGAAATTTTCTTATATTTTCATTAGGACATTTTCCCGACCAAAGCAGATTTTCTAATTTCTATTGCATGGGGTCCCCTTGAACCTAACCAGTGGACTTCTCAGTAGCGGAGACTGACTTGAGTCTCAATAATCAATATAGGCCACTGCCTTGATAAATAAGTAACCAGTAATAACTTGTCTTAATTGGCTGAAAAATCAAAGGACCTTTGCTTCTAGCATGTATCAACTGAACTTGTTGTTATGAGAATTCTAAACTCTTTTTTTTTTTTTTTTTTGAGGAACATGAGAATTCTAAACTCAAGTACCTCATTTTGCTGCTAAATTTTTCGTTGCTCCTAAAGCTGGTTTTTTTTTTTTTTTTTTTTTTTTTTGGTGCAATAATTGCAATCTACCTCATGCTGTTTTGTTGTTTTGCTTTTAGTTCTTAATGAAATTGTAGTTTACCAAAAATAATAATAATAATAAAAGAAACATGTATTAACTGAAGTTTTTGCTCTATGAGACCACCAATTAATCTACTTGCTTGTTGTTAGAATTTTAGTTGTCAAGAGCCTTATAGCTCAATTGACATTTCTGGGTGTTTTCAACATAGATATCCAGAGTTCAAATTCTTTTTCTCCAATGTACATAATTGTCAAATTATAATAATAATAATAATCATAATAAATTTAATTGTTAAGTTCCCTCTACATGACAAGCTCACGAATCAATTGATTGCTACCAGTGAATAATTATTAATAGGGTCATATTAACGGGTGCTCTTAGAACTATTAATAAATCATTTTAGCAAAGCTTCTATATTACTTTTATGAGAAATTGAAAAAGTAGTAAAAACATTAATTACTATTTATCTTTTTTCATAAAATTTTCTTAAAATGATGGTTTCACTAATAAATGTCTTCAAGAAATTTGTTAACATTTTCCTTATTAATTAATATTAGAAAGAATTAGTCCTCCTTACCCATTTTCATGATGGGTACGTAGTAGTATTGACCGTACTTATACTTTGTTATTATTATTATTATTATTATTCATATACTTTGTTATTTCCCTAGCATGCATTTGTGGCTAATAAAATCTTGTTAGTGAATAGTGGGAATCTCTGGTTCATCATCGATCATTTCGATGTGGACTAATAGTCATGTACCACAGCGCAATGTGGCAAACGTTCGAGGAAATTTTGCTGGTAGATTTCAAAATTCCGTACTTCAATAGGATTCAAAGGGAGAATATTTCGTGAGAATTAGGTTTTTTTTTTTCGAAGTAAAAAAAAGAAAAAAGTGACTTTGTAGTCTTCATCTATCCATATCTCACTTGTATAGGTGTCTTGACTCTTGAGCCATGAATATAGCATTCAACCATTTGCCCTTGCATTCATCAATCAAGTAAACTTTAACATGGGTCCCCCTGTCTTCATTTCCATTATGGTAGTAGCATGGGCATGTGAGGCACTTTGTGGTGATTACATGATGGCCTTCTGAGAATTGATATTCTATTCATAAAAAAATTTGCAAATTAAATCATACATCCAATTGATGGTTTAAATTAACTCTAATTTACTAATGTACTCCCTCTACCCATTTGAAAGACTAATATAACTTTTCCAAGAATTTTATAACTCAATTTGCATATTTAGAATTTAAATTCCTAATTATCAGATTATTAAAAAATAAACGATGAAATAAAAAACCCTAATATAACCTTATAAATTTTCGTCATGAACTAAAATACCCTATCCCTTGTCTTCTGTAACTCATCTAATTTCCCTAAAATCTCCCTAATTCTCTGTTAACCCACAAGACCCATCTTAATGTGCTTGACCCGACCCACGTTAGCAAGACCCATTGCGAAGAGAGAAGTCAAACTTAGTGAGATTTTGTGACACACTGTAGATGTTTGTTGTTTGTCGTGCAAAGCCTTTCATCATTGTGGTTCGGACGTCGACCCAAAACAAAACAAAAAATAAAAAAGAACGAAATCTTGGATTCTACTTATTGAATTTCTAAGAAATCTAAACAGGCGAAGTTCCAAGCTCCTTCAATCAAAATTTAAACTAACTCTTTTAAGTTTTGAGTTGTAAATATAATAAACGAAAAAGAAAAATCAATAAAATAATCTCCATTGTAAAAAATAAAAACCCAGCTGTCTCCACAAATCACCAAACTTTTCCCAAAAAAGCAGCCAACCCACGTAGCAGAACTCATCTGAACCGAACCTCTGCATTGCAAACCAGAGGTCCAGCACGTACTGAATTTATTCAAACAAAAGCAATGCTTCTCTTGCTACTGGGTCTTCACTAGACATACTATCACTCTGATCTCCAGCAGGCTATATAAAATTCACAAAAACAAAACATGATTTTGTATATATAGTTGAACACACACAATTCTGCATGGAGAAAAATAATAATTGGCATAAAATGCATACACAAGACTCTGGCTTGAAAGGTAGCGTTGTAGAGTGTGAAGAGGAGATTATAAATGTTACCCAAGAATTGCGTTCTGTTTCTAGAACACAATATTTTTCAATTTCATTCGTAACGTTAACTTAGAATATTATTTCTTTTGATAATTGGATTAATAGCTACAAGTCGTGGTTTTCTAATTTTATTTATTTATTTTTTACCATTTTTGTTTAATGGTGTGTATGTAGAGTTAGAGACCGGATCAATGTAATTGCGTTCCCTCTCTTTCTATCTCTTAAAAAAACAAAGTTCCCTCTCTTTATATAAGGTGGTATAAAATAAAAGGAAATTTGTATAGGAAAGAACCAACTTATTCCACACCGTTAGAACTACTGAATTCAATAGTATTGTATTTCACACGTAATAGAGTATACATGAGTGCCTTTATATAGGAAGCAAAGTGTGTAGTATAAATAAGTGCATTTTACAAGTAAACAAGGTGGGTCTAAAGCCCACAACCTATTACACGTTAATAGCCCCCCTCAAACTCAAGGTGGGTGTGAGACTAACTTAAGGTTGTCAATCAAAGTACAGATGTGTCCCTTAAGATTTGACTTGGTGAAGTTATCTGTAAGTTGATCTTTAGAGGAGACCGAGAATAGCTTAAGAGCACCATGCACAAGTTGATAACGGATAAAATGACAATCGATCTCGATATGCTTAATTCGTTCATGGAAGACGTCATTATGAGAAATATAAATAGCACTCTAGTTGTCACAATAAAGAGGAGTAGTAGAGAATGTGCACACACCTAAGTTCTTAAGAAGTCATCTTAGGCAAAGGAACTCAGATGTGGTATCAGTAAGGGCATGATATTCTACTTCAGTACTAGAACGGGTCACAAGGGTTTGTTTCTTGTTTTGCCAAGAAATTAGAGAAGAACCAAGGAGAAAGCAATAATTGGTGGTGGACCTACAATTAGTGGGATCTCCTACCTAATCAGCATCAGAGAATGCACGAAAAACAAGAAGAGACTGAGCAGGGTAGAAAAGACCATGGAAGAGAGTGTCTTTCAGGTATCAAAGAATGCGCAGAATAGAAGCATAATGAGTCGATCGGAGAGCAAATAGATATTGGCTCACCTAGTGAACAGCATAAGAAAGTTTAGATGAGTGACAGTGAGATAAACTAGGTTGCCAACTAATCGTCTGTAAAGAAAAGGATTAAACAATAGTTCCCCCCCCCCCCCCCCCCGCGCGGAAGGAGTCAAATGCGCATTAAGTTCAACTAGGGTGTCAACAGTCTTACTATTAGTAAATCTAGCGGGAGACAAAAGTTTAAAAGCTTACTTGGCTTGAGTAATATAAAGATCATCTGTGGAATGAGTGATTTCAAGTCCCAAGAAGTAGCTGAGATGTCCAAGATCTTTCATCTCAAACTGTTGACTAATAAAATCATTGAGTTCTTGAATGCCACTAAGGTCATCACCAATTATGATCATATCATCCACATATAGGAGAAGCAAAATAGTGCATTTGTCAGTGCGACAAAGAAATAAGGTAGAATCATAAGGATTGACGACAGTGTAACTTAAGCAAAAAATGGTAGAGCTGAACTTGTCAAACCAAGCTCTTGGAGCTTGTTTAAGGCCATAAAGTGAATGTCGAAGGTGACAAACCTTGGTTGATTCAATAAAGAAACCAGGAAGAGGTTGCATATAAACTTCTTCACTTAAATCCCCATTAAGGAAGGTATTTTTGACATCCATCTAAGAATGGTCTCAATTATTGGCAACAGCAACAATTAAAAGGGTACGAATAGATGAGATACGAGCAACCAGAGTAAAGGTCTCTTCATAATCAATCACATACTCCTATGTAAAACTTTTTGTGACAAGACAAGCCTTATAGCGCTCAATAGACCCATTAGAGCAAGTCTTGATCTTGTAGATCCGCTTACAACCAACCAAAGATTGTCTAGGAGGGAGAGTAACTAAATCCCAAGTACGGTTTTTGGATAATACATCAAGTTCCTCTTTCATTGCAATCTGCCATGAAGTGTCAGTGGAAACCTCACGATAGGTGACAAACCTTGGTTGATTCAACAGAGAGACCAAGAGGAGGTTGCATATAAACTTCTTCACTTAAATCCCCATTAAGGAAGGTATTTTTTACATCCATCTGAAAATGGTCTCAATTATTGGCAATGGCAATAGCTAAGAGGGCACAAACAGATGAGATACAAGCAACCAGAGCAAAGGTCTCTTCATAATCAATCACATACTCCTGTGTAAAACTTTTTGCGACAAGACAAGCCTTATAGCGCTCAATGGACCTATCAAAGCGAGTCTTGATCTTGTAGATCCACTTACAACCAACCAAAGATTGTCTAGGAGGGAGAGTAACTAAATCCCAAGTACGGTTTTTGGATAATGCATGAAGTGTCAGTGGAAACCTCACGATAGGTGTGAGGCTTATGTAGTGTAACAATGATAGTCAAGTAAATATGCAGGAATGGATCTTATCCAAGTTAAGTGACAAGGTGAAATGTCTTGTGGAAGATTGTCAGGCTAAGCAGGAGTAAGGGACATAAGCTTAAGGTGGGGTAGCTCGTCATCAACCTGTTCATGAGAGGGTGATCCAAGAAAAGCATAAAAAATATCTAGTGGTTGGATAGAGAAGTCCAAAGGAGGACTAAGAGTATTTATAGAAGGAATATGTGACTCGTCTGGAAAGATTTTTAAAACAAAAGAGGTAGTCAGGGAAGAATGGAAGTGAGAGAGTTTAACAAATGAGCAGTGTTCCCAGAAGACAACATTACGGGAAACACAAAGACAATGAGAGACAAGAACATAACATCAATACCCCTTTTGGGTTTCGCCATAGCCAAGGAAACAACAAAGTTTGGATTAAAGCTTAAGTTTGTTGTGCTCATAAGGTTATAGAAGAACGAAACAAGTAGAATCGAAGGAGTGTAGGTGATGATAGTTAAGGGGTGACCCAAAAAGGCGCTCATACGGAGTTTGATTATGGATGACAGTTCTTGGAATGCGATTAATAGCATGAATAGCATGAAGAGTAGCTTCACCTCAAAATGGGGCAGGAACTTTGGCAGAAAGAAAAAGGGCACGAACAGTGTCAAGAATATGATGAAGTTTTTGTTCAGCTCGACCATTTTACTGATGTCAAGGGCGACGTCAGTTTGGAGCTGTTGACGGTGCATGAGCTACGGTGTAGAACATTTGAGCGGTGCGTAGGGGCGCACGCAAACTCTGATGGCTGAGAGGCTTCCACAAGTGAGAAGATCGACATAAGATGATCACAGTGATACCTGTAGAAAATTAATCAGAGCAATATTCACGGCAGTGATGAAAATGGCAAAGGTCTTTGCGGTGTGGGACTCCTTAATGGCGATAGTTGTAAGTCCGGAACACAAGGGCAATGACTAGAAGACGTCGAAGGTTCAACAGTGAAAGGTTGCGACAACTGCTATGACGGCAAAAGCGATGTTGAGAATGGAGTAACACCAATAGAGACAAGACTGCTACGAGGAGGTCAGAGTAGTGTCTCTGATACCATGTTAGAAATATTGAATTCAATAGTATTGTATTTAACACACGTAATAGAGTATACATGAGTACTTTTATATAGGAGGTAAAATGTGTAGTACAAGTAAGTGTGCTCTACAAGTAAACAAGGTGAGCCTAAAGCCCACAACCCATTACACATTAACACACACATTAATCACAAAAATGCAAGAACGGAGGCTAGCATGAATCCAACCTGTATAGTAACTAGACTGACGCAAATCCTATTAATTCCATATATGTTTTTTTTAATGTAAGTCTATAATTTTAGGTTGCCAACCAAGAAAAAATGTAAAAACTTAAAACGTAGTTTGTCTAGTTGATTAATGTTGAATTATTCCTTGGATCAAGATAAATCAAGTTCAGAATAGTTGTAGACTCAAAAATGCAAAAAATAGAGTGCTGGAATACTGCATTTCGACTGCAAACTTAATAGGTCGAAAGTCACTTAACTTGACTAGTTGAACTACACTTCTGGGTACTTATCGAGATTCATGTAGATTGGAATTTCAGCTTCTTATCTCAGCCATTTGATCTAGGCTTTGATGGAACTTAAGTTCTTATAAATACAAAACCTATAACACGTTTTTGACACACAAAAGGATAGTGCTTTTATACATAGATCTAGAAAATTTTCAAATCCTTTTAAAGCTACAACTAGAGACTAGTGCAAACATCAAATCTAGTTATAAAACAAAGTTGTTGCAATCAATTAACAATAGTTGCTGATCAAATCTTTGAGAGGAGTTCTCGTAGTCACGACAAGAGCGTTCATGTGCTACAATTCATAATATATATAAGAGCTTGTGGATTCAGAGCGATTTAGGGTTAAACCTATTGTATAAACTCCAAATTTATTAGTGGACATGTTACCTTAAGGATTGTTTAAGTTAAATCCTCTCTAAGTTTTTTACTATGAAACGGGTAGTTTCATTAGTTTTCCTAGGTCATCATTTCTAGTGTTTGCGTGATTTGTACTTGTGTGATGTGTTAATTATTTTAATCAAGAGCATAATTAATTAATTAATTGGTTAAAAGTCGATTGATTTTGTGATAAGCGGGCCTTAAACACTAACATATTACATACGCCTATGCTTGATATAGGTGGCTTTAAAAATTGCAAAAACAAAACGAAAGATCCAGGTCCAGCTCCCTTTAATAGTTTTACAAATTTGAAAATATGGGGTGTTTATTTATGTATGTGAATGATATACATATGTATATCCTTGGTAAGCAATACATTTTGTTTTGTTTTTTTTTTTTTTTTTTTTCGGGTTCTTTTGATTTAGGATAATTACTTAAAGTCACAATTTCCTTGCATTTGCATATTTACACTGGAGTGTGAGTAACTTTTTGATTAATAGTTCAGATTATTCAGAAGGCTGTATTGACTGGAGTCAGTCTATGCAAAGGGACCCATGCAATAGAAAATTAGCTTGCTTTGATCTTGACACAGATTGCAATATTAATTTATTTGACAGTAATAGGGTCTTGACTTTTGACTTGATCTTGGAAGTTTATAAGATCTAACCCTTGCTTGGGGCTAGGTGAGTTTGGTAGTCCTCATTGCATATAATGGTTGGTTCCTCTTCTTTGACAAGTAGCCAATAATTAATTTTCTACACTGAAAAATCAAAGGACAACGACTTCTAACAAGTAGCAACTGAAGTTTTTTACTATATAAGAGCACCAATTAATCTACTCAGTCACTTATCAGATTTTTAATTCTTAATGGATTTTTAATTTTCAATTTTATTCTCTAATATATGAGCACAACACTAAATCTAAAAGTTTAAACCTATAAATTTTGATCCAGTTATATTATATTATCGACCGGTCATAATTAATTATCCAATTATGTAGGATTTCTAACAATTAACTAACCGCATTATTTCCAGGTGAAGATTTTAACAAAATGTGCTACTTCTTGCTGCGGTGACATGTACAGCTGAAATAGTCATCCAAGGGCAGTGCAATGTAGAAATGTTTCACCTCAATTGCATTAGGAGGAAAATCCAACCACAAAAATAAATAAAAAATCCAAGATGCTTTTACACTGGACTAATTTTCTTCAGTTTTTCACTTGTAGTTTAATATCTGTTAACTTACCAATGGCCCTAAAAGCTTGAGCTACATAACTCTCATTTATGTGTGGGTTTAAACTCCCTTTTAATATATGAGCTCTAACATGTTGGATTTTAAATGAGAGGTAAAATGGAGAAGATATAGATTAAACTCAAGACCTTTTATATTAATACCCTGTTAAATTATCGATTTTCCTATTAGTTTAAACTATTGAAAAATTATAAATTTACTCTTTCAACCACATAATTCTAACAATATCCTTAATTACTCCTTGCAAAATCAATTGTTATTTTGGTCTTTATTTTTATTTTTTTTTCTAATGAATAATTGTTATTGTGGCCTTGGTTCCCTTTGAAGCATATTTTCTAATTTACTGTTGATTAGTATCATGAGTTTATCTAAATACACTTGAAAGTTATGTGAAAGAGAAGTGAAGAAGCAAGATGGAATATTCATTTTTAGAGGGGATTTGTTTTTATTTGTGACTACAAGCACTTAAAGGCCGAAGGACCGTGTGGACCTCATGTGGAACCTTTAACAAAGTGTTCACATTAAGATTATTGGTAACGACTCCTGACTTGGGAGTTAGAAGTGCAAGTTCATAGAAAGTCCGCTAGATATAGTCATCCAATGGCAGCAAAAACTGAAAATCATGAAATATGATAATGAAAAAATTTCCAAGACACATCCAAAATTTGAAAGCCAGCGGTTTGATTTCAAGGATCTTTTCTGCGCTTCGATTGGGTTCAAAAAGGCAACATTTCCACATTCACGTTTGTATCATTATAAAGCCAAAAGAAAATTCATTTACTCACAACTCAGAAGTCACTTTCTAGCTGTGTAAGTTATTGAAGCGTGTTGAACCATAAATATAACAATATATCGACCATTTTCCCTTACATTCAATAGCTGTGACTTAAAAAATTTTGCTCCTTGCCCATCTCCATCTTTAAGTTCTCCTTCGGCTTCTCCTCTTGCTCCATCTTCCCCTTCGGCTATTGAATTTATTGGGCCTTCCATGGAAGATGGAAGATACAAAGTTGAACACCCAAAGTTCAAAAATAAATTTTTGGTTCCCCTCATTGTTTTATTTGTTTCTTTTTCTTTTGTCACCCTTTTACACCTTTTTGTGTATTTTCTCCGCTCTCAATGTTGTAAGAGCTTGTCAAAAAAAATGTGTTTGGTCAAGAATGTTGTATTTCCAATGAAAACACATGCTGAGTTAAAGGGTACAAAAAATGGGAACTTGTTCTCAATATGGAATTATGACGGCAATATTGCATTTGAAGACATCATTGAAGCCACAGAGGACTTTGACATTAGATATTGTATTGGAACCGGTGGTTATGGTAGTGTTTACAAAGCACAATTGCCTAGTGGCAAAGTGGTTGCCCTGAAAAAACTTCATCGCTTAGAGGTTGAGGACCCAAATTTTGATAGGAGTTTCAAGAACGAGGTAAAAATGTTGACAAAAATCTGACATCGGAACATTGTGAAACTTCATGGTTACTGTTTGCATAAACGATGCATGTTTTTGATCTATGAATACATGGAAAGGGGAAGCTTGTTTTGTGTGCTAAATAATGATGTTGAGGCTGTGGAATTGGATTGGACAAAGAGGGTGAACATCATCAAAGTCATATCACATGCTATATCTTACATGCATCATGATTGCATCTCAACAATTGTTCATCGAGATATAAGCAGCAACAACATTTTATTGAACTCTGAGTTGGAGGCATTTGTCTCTGATTTTGGTACAGCTAGACTTCTTGATCCTAACTCCTTCAACCAAACTTTAGTTGCTGGGACTTATGGTTATATTGCTCCAGGTGATTTTTTTTTTTTTTTTTCATACTATATCTTATATCTTCCCCGTTCTCTAAGGTATTATTTTAAAAGGTTAGCTATATGGGGGCATTCCAAATATTCATGCTAGTTTGGTTACCTTATTGTTCGTTAAAAGAACAGAATCATGCATGGTAGCAAGCAACCATTCCACCATATAATTTTGATGAAATGACAAGTTTTGAACAAACTTTCCATGAAGAAAACTTATAAAAATAAAAAATAAAAGAAAGAACAAAGATACTACATAAAATTTGTAAAAATATAAAAGAAAATAAAGAACAAAGATATTACATTTTTAATAGCTTTTTTTTTTCTCTCTCTCTTCCAATGCAGAGTTTGCGTATACTTTGGTGTTGACTGAAAAATGTGATGTCTATAGTTTTGGTGTGGTGGCATTAGAAATATTAATGGGAAAACATCCAGGAGAACTCTTGACTACATTATCATCGTCATTGGCATCATCATCGGCATCATCATCTTCTCGAAATATGATGTTAAATGAAATATTAGACCAACGCTTGCCACCTCCAAATCGTATAGTTGCACGGGATATTTTCTTTGTTGCAACTATAGCATTTGCATGCTTATGCACCAAACCAAAGTATCGGCCAACAATGAATTGGGTGTCCCAAGAATTTCTTTCCCGTAAGAAACCAATAGCCAAGCCCTTACATGAAGTTTCACTATGGCAGTTGAAGAACCAAGAAAATTATGTGGTTGGAGATATTGAAACTCAATCATGAAGTGCTTATTAATTGTTAACTCTAGTATCAATTTGTCTGATAAACTTATATAAAAGAAAATGTTGTGTGCTAAAATAAGCTGTAAAAAATCATGTAATTCTGTATGGTATATCTATTCTTCTTTACAATTTGTAGCTTGTATTTTTCATAATAACTTACATGACATCGTTCACTATGGCATATTCTATGTTCAAACTTATGACTTTCTAGATCTCTCTCTACCTTGATGTTTAATGCCTGAATCTAGACTCATGATCAAGTGAAGAATTTTTTACTAATAACCTATAGTTCTTCCTGATTCAATTGAATTTTTTTTTTTTCTCATAATTTAGTTTCATGAATCCTTCATTCTAATGGACCTTGCAAAATTTTATATGTATTAAGTCAAAACTAATACTAAGTACTAAATTTTACGATACTCACGTATCTTCAAATAATATATTTGTAGCTTATAGACACAATTTTATTCAGCATATGTGTAAAAATATTAGCATACTAGGATCCGTTTGGATACAGCTGAAAACTGAAAACTGAAACCGAAAACTGAAAAACACTGTAGCAAAATAATTTTTAAATATGTGAATAGTACCGTGAGACCCATTTTTAATGAAAAAGTTGTTGAAAAGTGTAATTTGTGGGTCCATGAACAGTGCACGGTATGTACTGTTTATGGAAAAAGTCAAATATTGCTGCTGAAAAGTTGCTGAACAGTTGCTGAACAGTAACAAAATTGGCCAAAACGCGTGGAAAAAAAAAAAAAAACAGGCTGAAAAGGTTGAAAACGCAAAACGTGCGTTTGGGAAACGCAAACGCGCTTCCCAAACGCACCTTAAGATTTTTAATTTTTTTTTTTTTTTTTTTTTTTCATATCATTTGGGAGATTGGTAAATAACTTCAACATTAATCAAGACTAATATTGCACTTGAATCTTTTGGGACTCATAATCAGCACCCATGGTTGTGCATTGGAGATTTTAATGAGATAACCGGTAGAGATGAAAAAGTAGGGGGAAATCCTAGACCGGCTAGACAAATGGATAGATTCAGAGGGGTTATTCATCTGTGTGCCTTCCATGATTTAGGTTTTGTGGGCTCACCTTTTACATGGTCAAAAATTAATGGGGAGGAAGGAAGGATACGAGTTCGATTGGATCGAGCACTTGCAAATAACGAATGGATAGCAAAGTTTCCAGGAGTTGCACTACATCATATTTTCATGTCTACTTCTGATCATTCACTACTTGCTCTACGTTTTTCAAGAGCTGGTCACCAACCTTGAAAGGGAAGTAAGTTATTTCGTTTTGAGGCCATATGGCTTAGGGATCCTAGGTGTGATGAAGTGGTCCAAGAGGCTTGGTAGGAGGGTTTATTTAAACCGGATGGATGTCAGTTTGTGAACTGCATGGATAGTTGCCAAGATCAATTAGTATCTTGGAATAAATTAGAATTTGGTCACGTGGGTAGAAATATAGTTGAATTACAAAAATGTCTACAAATCTTGGAGCTTAATTATGAATGGAGACACGGTGAGGGAGGAAATAATTGAAATTCGGCGAGCACTGAATGGGTGGTTGGATACAGAAGCAGTAATGTGGAATTAGCGGTCTAGAAATACGCGGTTGGTAGATGGTGATCGAAACACAAGTTTTTTCCCTGCAAAGGCCTCACATCGGTACCAAAAAAACTTGATATTGGGAATATGCGATGATGATAGTGTGTGGCAGGAGGATGATAGGTGGTTTGAAGACATTGTAGTAAAGTACTTTGCTAACATTTTTAAAACCAATGGACCTTCTGATTCATCCACAGTGTTAAATACCATTCAGCCGTGGTGACTAATGCCATGAATACCAGTTTGGTTCTAGAGCTTCAAGCAACAGAGGTGATTAAGGCATGTGGTCCCTATCAACATTTCCTTCTTTAGTTGGAAACTTTGTTACTAAGACGGTTCTTGATTTGCTTAACGATGGTATTATTCTTCCAAAATTTAATGAAACACATGTGGTCCCTATCCCAAAAATTTAAAAATCCCACAAAGATCACCCAATTCAAACCCATTATAGCCTTAGTAATGTGATCTGTAGCATAGCTTCTAAGGTTCTAGCTAACAGATTAAAAATGCTTTTTCCACATTATTATCGAGAATCAGAGTGCCTTTATGTCTAAATGCCTAATTACTGATACTGTTCAGGTTGCTTTCAAAACAATGCATCATATCAATGAGAAGAAATCAGGGAAGGTTGGTGAAATGGTAGTGAAGCTTGACATGAGTAAGGCTTATGATCAAGTTGAATGTGATTGCTTGGACAATCAAAATTAACGAGAGACCTCAAGGCCATATTACTCCTACACAAGGTTTACGCCAAGGGGATCCTGTCTCTCCCTACTTATTTTTGATTTGTGCAAAGATTCTATCCGCTCTCTTAAAGAAAAATGTGGATAATGGCTTGATGAAAGGAGCAGCAGCTTTCTCGAGGGGGCTTGAAATATCACATTTGTTCTTCACAGATGATAGCCTTATTTTTTGCCGAGCCACAAGGGAAGATTGTTCTAGCTTGGAGCATGTTCTAGAAACCTATGAGCAAGCATCTGGTCAACAATTGAATTGGGACTAGGCATCTTTGAAACTCAATCATGAAGTGCTTATTCATTATTGCTAAGTTTAGTATCAAATTGCTTATAGAACTTATATGAAAAGAAAATGTTGTGTACTAAAATAAGCTGTAAAAAAATCATGTAATTCTGTATGGTTTATCTGTTCTTTACAATTCTAGCTTGTATTTTTCATCATAAAATGTATGTCCTTACCACTCATCTAATGCAACACATCTATAATCCTCATACACATTGTGGAGATTGCAAAGGCTCATCCATATACTTGACCACAAGGACTTCCACGTGAACGTTGGTGACGGAGACTTTGGAAGTGATGGTAAGGCGTGACTACACTATTCACTATAGCATCTTCTATCTTCCAACTTTTGACAGTCTTAATCTCTCTGCCTTCATCTTTCATGCCTGCTGCTATACTCATGATCAAGGCAAGGAATTCTTGACTAATCATATATATTTCATCCCGATTAAATTGAAGGTTTTTATAATTTTATTCATGATTTAGCTTCATGAATCCTTCATTCTAATTGACCTTACAAAATTTTATATATATATATATATATATTTTTTTTTTTTAAGTTATATGTATTAACTATTAAGCACTCTTATATCTTGCATGTTAGAAAAGCAAACCATGAAATACTTTTTGCAATTTTTTTTTTCTTTTACCAAATAATATATTTGCAGGTTTTATGCACAAATTTTTATTCAGCGTATGTGTAGAAATATTTGCATACTAATTAAGCAATTTCTTTTTTTCATATCATTTGGTTGATTGGCAAATAATTTCAACAGTAATTAAGACTAATATTGCGAAGTGAACATTGGCTCATGTCCAATAGCTATATATAAGTATGTCTCCATAGGTTTGCTTTCTATTTAGAGGATGTGGCCTTATAAGTGAAGTTTGGTCCAGATTAATCTTATGTAATGTACTCTGGGCATGACAAGCCATATTCTTGCAATTAAAAATGATATGTTTCAACTGTAAACATTTCTTTTTCTTTTTCTTTTTCTTTTTTCTTTTTTTTTTTTTTTTGAGAATAAAAACTCTTTTTTTTTTTTTCTAATGGTGGAATTTCTCATAGGGTTGGTGGTTAACCCCTGTTTAATGCTTTATTTGGTGAATGCTAAGTCCGTATTAATTGACCTGAAAATCAATTTGAATTTACAATTGGTTAATTGAACATGTTAATTTAATTTCGTTGTAAATTCACCCAGATGAACTGAATCCTCAACTTTCACTATCTGACTAATTTTCTGCTTTATTTCAAGCTCAAAATCCATTAGTCCGTAGACCAATTAACTAATCTTCTTCAGTTTTTCACACGTATCAGACCTTAATATGCTTTCTCCTTGCAACTTTCACAATGATTGTCGCCTTAGTTCCGGTTCGGGCATATTTTATTTACTGTTTGCCATTAATTTCAGCTAACAAGAACCAATTTTAACAAGGATTAATCTCTTTATATATACATAACAAGAATTAATCTCTAATAACTATAACAATGCTTTTGTTCTCAATTACATGCACTTACCAATCCCATGTGACTTCGTCCCTGATGTGAAATTCACATGCCTTTGGCATGCAATATAGTAGTTGTGTCGAAATTCACATACCTCTCCCTTTTTCTATATATATATATATATATATACTTTTTTTTTTTTTTTTTGGAGACAAACTACGGCCTCATATTGAACCTTTAATAAAGTGTTCAAATTAAATGTAGCACTAACCATTAAAGTGAAAACACTCCCGCTAGTAAGATTCTTCGTAACAAGTCAAGACTTTGTAGTGCAAGTTACTCTGAAAGTTCATTAGATACATTAATGATTAAACCACATCACAATGTGAAAATATTTGCATTATAATAACATAGAGATTTCCCATATGAATTCATGGAATACAGCAGTTTGATATCAAGCAGCTTTTCTACACTTTCATAGGATTCACTTTGGTATTCATTAGAAGTTGGAGGCAAAAAAAAAAAAAAAGAAGAAGTAATTTTAGTGATGAATTCAAGTAGAACCAATAACAACTTACCTCCAAGGATTTATTGTGAAAATGTTTTGGATATGACACTTCTTTTTTATTTTTGGATAAATATCATATGCACATCATATTATTGAATCTATTAGATTTAACATAATATAAAGATCAAAATGTTTTTTAATTTGAATTTATAATTGGTTAACTGATCATGTTAATTTAATTTCTTCGTAAATCCACCCAAGTGATCGATGTAAAATTCATTCCTCATTGTTCACTATGTGATTAACTTTCTGCTTTATTTCAAGCTCAAAAGTCATAAGTCCGTAGACCAATTAACTAATCTTCTTCAATTTCTGACTCGTATCATCAGTCCTTAATATCCCTACTCCTTGCAACTTTCACAATGATTGTGGCCTTATTTCCGGTACTGTTTGGCATCAATATCAGCTAGCAAGAACCAATTTTAACAAGGATTAATCTTATATATATATATATATATAACAAGGATTGATCTCTAATAACTATACCAATGCTAAACTGGAGGCTAACTAACATTAATCAGGACCCATGCATATTATAAATGGGCTGATACAAATCCAACAAAATTTTTCGTAGGCTTGTAATTCTAGATATACTCCAAAGTTATGATCAAAGTACACACTGAGGGAACCGGCCTAGAGGAGGGCAAAGCTTTCATCCAAAGTCCCAATACATTGGACGGATACGATATGTACGCGTTACTATTCTGGTCAATGATTCAATGCCGAGAAAGAGAATTTAGGGAATTAGTGGAAAAGAAAGATGGAATATTCTTTTGAGTGGAATTTGCTTTTGTTCTCAATTACATGCACGCACTTACCCATCCCAATTCCCACGCGACTTTGCCCTGATGTGAAATTCACATAACTTTTTTTGAGATTAAAACACCGTTGTGTGGTCCTATGGTTGTCTTATAATCGTACCACACTAACACTACCTCTTTTTTTTTTTAGAGAAACCACGACCTCATATTATACCTTTAATAAAGTGTTCAAATTAAATGTTGGACTCCGAGTGTTCAAATTTCTTTGTAATGAGTCGAAGACTTGGAAATGCAAGCTTCTCAGAAAGTCCTTTTTTCTTTTTTCTTTTTCTTTTTTATAAGACTCAGAAAGTCCGTTAGAAACATTCAACCACATCACAATGTGAAAATATTTGCATTATGATATCGAAGAAATTTCCCGTATGAATTCACAGAATTAATACAGCAGTTTGATTTCAAGCATCTTCTGTGTACTTCCATAAGATTTATGTTGGTATTTCTTGGAAGTTGTGGATAAAAAAGTAATTTTAATGATGAGTTTAAATTAAAACTAATAACAATTTATCATTCAAAATTAAAAATTTATTTTGAAAATATTATAGATATAATATTTCTTTTTTATCTTTAGATAAGTATTATGTGCACATAATATTATTGTATATTTGTATCTATTAGATTTAATATTGAGCGCGTGTTATGAGGCTAGTTATTAATCAAACATTTAATTTTCCGCATCTTTTGAAATGTTAAATTAATAATTAAGTTTATGTTATAAATGGAAAGAGATCTTTTACATTTTACTGTAATCCCATCCGGCCTAGAAGCATATCTAGTACACAGGTAACGTGTGAGAAATAAAAACTCAGAAAACTAGCTGACTAAATAAAATAAAACCAACATCCTTCTTGGAACCTCATAATTTTTATTTTTCACTTTCAACAATGCGATGGCACCCTAATAATGAAGTACAAAAAATTAAGCATGAATTTTCAACACAAACAAGGAGTAAAATATTCTGATTTTTAATATTTTAATTTTCATCTCTTTGGCAAATGAATCAAGTAATAAGTTGTTGGATTTTTTAGGAAAAGTGAGGGATTAAGACGAGAGAGAATTATCCACCCTATACTTTTTTTTTCAAAAAACAAAATTAATAATAATAATCTTCATCAAACAGACCTTGCCCCAAACGAGGGTTGGGTATTATAAACTTCAAGTAGAAAATAATGAATTCCGTAATCTTTCCCACTTATTTCAAACCAGCTTTCAATTTCCAATAGGAAAGAACCAACTTATTCCGCACGTAATTGCCAATAATCAAAAAAATGCAACGGAGGCTGCCATGAATGATGAATCCATCTTGTATAGTAACTTGACTGGAGCAAATCCAATTAATTCCATTTTTTTTTAACGTACAGTTACAAAATTATGAAAGCACAACAAAAGATCCAGCTCCCTTTGATGGTTTTACTTTGATCTGGTTTTGAATAGATAAGAACCTGTTTAGTAATGTTGTTTAAGTGTTAAAGAAATACATGTGAGTAAAAAAGTATTATAAAAATACGTGTTATGTTATTTAAATAACAAAAAATGTTGTTCAAATAACACTAACAAACAGCCCCTAAAATATTGACTATTTTTTATTTTTGGTCTACTATACGTGAGATTAGGAATTAAAGAAACCGTAAATTAAAAAAAAAAAAAAAAAAAAAAAAAAATAAAATAAAAAAACCGGAAAGTCATGATAAAGTATATTAAAAAAAAAAAAAAAAAGTTGGAACCTGGTACTGAGGGAAATATAAAGTGAACTGAGAATTTTTTTTTTTTTTTTTTAATTTTAACTTTTGGATAAGTTTGTTTTGAAGACAGTCATTAATAGATGAGTGTCTAATTTTGTAAGCATTTTACGTGGAATAGGAGATATATTTTTACCAAGTTATTCTTAAGTATTGTTTTTATTAAACTTAGAATCTATGATTATTTTTGAATTACATAAAAGTTCAGTCCAAAAAATAAAATTAACGACAAGTTGGGAGGCTTAAAAAATCTTCAGGCATTAGACCTGGGTTTTAGTCAAGGATTCAATGGCGAGAAAGAGGAGTGAAAAAGAGAGACGGAATATTCTTATAATGGAATTTGGTTTTGTTCTCAATTACGTACATGCACGCACTTACCCATCCCAATTCCCATGCGACTTTTTCCCTGATGTGAAATTCACATGCCTTTCATTGAGATTAAAACACCGAGTGGACCAATGGTTGTCTTATAATAATCGTACCACACTACCACTAGCTCCTTTTTTTTTTTTGAGAGAAACCACGTCCTCATATTAAACCTTTAATAAAGTGATCAAATTAATGTTGGACTACGAGTGTTCAAATTTCTTCGTAACGAATCAAGACTTGGAAATGCAAGCTTCTCAGAAAGTCCGTTAGATACATTCAACCACATCACAATGTGAAAATATTTGCATCATGATATCGTAGAAATTTCCCGTATGAATTCATGGAATTAATACAGCCGTTTTATTTCAAGCATCTTTTGTGTGCTTCCATAAGATTCACGTTGATATACCTTGTAAGTTGTGGGTAAAAATATAATTTTAATGATGAGTTTAAATTAAAACCAATAACAACTTACAATTTAAAATTTATTTTGAAAATGTTGTAGATATAATTTTTTTTTTTTTTAGATAAGTATCATGTGCACATAATATTATTGTTTCTATTAGATTTAACATGTATTGAGAGCAAAGGCATTGCACATGCAATATCTTACATTCATCATGATTGCATCACAATACTTGTTCATCGAGATATATAAGCGGCAACAATATTTTATTGAACTCTAAGGAGGAGGCACTTGTCTCTGATTTTGGTAAAAGCTAGACTTCTTGATCCTGACTCCTTCAATCAAACTTTAGTTGCTAGGACTTGTGGTTATATTGCTCCCGGTAAATTGTTTTTTTCATGCTATATCTGATATATCTCCATTCTCCAACATATTATTTTAAAAAGTTAGCTATATGGGGCATTCCGTATAATCATTTTAGATTGGTTACCCTGTTGTCTGTTATAATGAACTGAATCATCACGCATGGTAGCAAGCAATCACTTCGTATAATTACAGTATGAGAACCTATTTTTAGATATAAGAGATGGTATTTTGAGAACCTAGATTAAAAAGGATTTTGACTAAATAATTATGGCATTAGAGAGGTGTGTAATCCTTAGAGTCAAAGATAAGGAATGGAAGGGAGAAAGGGATTACACGTTATATATAATGCCACATTAGCTGAAAACAATGTGGTTTTAAATAAATCAATTGACTGTTGGAATTATGGTTTACAGAGTCACCATCGATCATATATAACATTAATTAAATCTTTCGTTGTATTTCCAACAATCTTGATCATATGATTTTCAACATCTCTCTCAATCAATTCAATCTTGATCAAACACACCTTGCCCCAATCCTGTGTTAGCTATTATAAACTTCAAGTCAAAAATTAACATTTTCGTATTATTTCCCACTTATTAGAAGCCACAGTTCAATTTCAATAGGAAAGAACCAACTTATTCCGCACGTAAGTTCCAATAATCACAAAAAATGCAAGAACGAAGGCCAGCATGAATCCAGCCAGTTGGCTATAAAAAAAAAAAATAAATAAAAAAAAAAATGAATCCAGCCAGTAAAAAAATCCAGCTCCCCTTGATGGTTCTACCTTGATCTGTGGTTGAATGTGTGTGTACCTTGGGTTAACCATCCTCTTTTCTTTCTTTTATTTTAAAGGTTCTTTTGATTAATAATTCAGAAGCCTATATTGACTGACTGACAGACTGGATTCAGTTTATGCAAAGGGGCCCATGCAATAGAAAAGTGGCTGCTTTAATGATATAATCTAAAAATCACACACACGGGATATAGTAGAGGAAAGAAAATTTTTGAACAACTTACAAAAATATTGTATCTATTAGGTTCAAAATTAAGAGCAAAATATTTTTTTGTAATAAAATCACACACACTGGGTAGAGGAAAGAGAATTTTTGAACAACTTACAAAAATATTTAGGTTGTCACAAAATTAGTTTTTAACTTTTTATGGATTAATTATTTAAATCAAAAGTATCAAAACTAAATTGAGAAAATTATAGAATATTCCAAAAGTACTATAAATTTATATTTCATCCTCTAACAGAAATTGTGAATTATAGATTTCCAAATTCACGGGAGATGTGAGAATACAAATTTATGGTACTCTTGTAGTATTATATAATTAACCACCCAATTAACACCTACCTTAGTGCAATTACTAATTCCTTTTTGTTTTTCGATAGTAGCTTAAAAAATTGTGAAGACGCGATAAAAGATCGAGCTCCCTTTGATGGTTTTACTTTGATCCGTGTTTGAATAGATAGAATGATTTATCATGTATTTATATGAGAGAGAGAGAGAGAGAGAGAGAGAGAGAGAGAGAGAGAGAGAGAGAGAGAGAGAGAGAGAGAGAGCAAAATGTTATGGTAAACCTTGGTTAAAATCCTTTTTGTTTTTTGTTTTTTTTTTTTTTGAATAATAATTCAGAAGCCCGTATTGACTGGAGTCAATCTATGCAAAGGGACCCATGCAATAGAAAATTAGCTGCTTCGATCTGGGAAATGATGGCACTATGATTAATCCAAAAATCTTTCAGAGAAAAATTTATTTGACATTAACAAGATCCTAACTTGAAGTTATTAAGAGCTAACCCAGGATTGGGGGTAGATGAGTTTGGTCCTCATTGCATTTGCATGGGTGGTTCCCCTTCTTTGACAAGTCGCCAGTAATAAATTGTGTACGACTCGACTTCTATATGAAAGTAGCAACTGAAGTTTTTGCTATATCAGAGCACCAATTAATCTACTCGGTCACTAATCAGATTTTTAACTCTCAAGCAAATTTTAATTTTCAATTATCCTATAATGTATAAAAATAAATATACATAAAAACTTGACAATGTCTATGGCTTAGGAATGTGCAAACACGGACACAGGTATGGGTATGGGTACAATACGGCGATACGAGCAATTTTTGAAAAATTATAACATGATACGGAAAATAAGACACCGTTACAACACGAATACAACACAGATATGAATTAGGTACAACACCCCAAATAAAGTGTCAGTGCAGCCTAGCCAATGGCTAAGATCCCATACTAAAAAAATTCCTAACATTAATGACCAAGTTTAACTAGGCTTAATCTCTGATAACCATAAAAATGCTAAAATGGAGGCTAACATGAATCCAACCCATGCATAGAGGAATATAGAACTTAAAAGGCTTCTTTTAGTGGAATTTGTTTTTGTTTTAGATTATATGCAGGCACTTACCCATACCATGTGAGTTCGTCCCTGACGTGAAATTTACATGCCTTTCCCATATTCCAATATTAGTATTTGGTTGGGTCGCAATTATAAGATTAAAGCACCCGTGTGGACCTATGGTAAAAGTAACGAAGTCAAGACTAGGAAATGCAAGCTTCTCAGAAAGTCCGTTAGATACATTAATTCAATCACATCACAATGTGGAAATATAGTTGTACTATGATAATGAAGAAATTTCCGGGAAGAATACATGGAATCCAGATGTTTGATTTCTAGTATCTTTTCTGCACTTCAATATGATTCACGTTGGTATTCTTTGGAAGTCAAAAAAAATGAAGATACCCACTATTCACTCTCTGGCTGTGTCTCACTTACTAAAGTGTGTTGAGCCATGGATATAAAAATCGATTGTTCGCCATTACACTCATCAATCATACACTTGAACATGGCTTCCAAAGTTTCCATTTCCGTTCTGGTAGTATCATGGGTCCTTTGTGTCTTCATGCATTCCACAAATATGTTTGCTGTAGCTGTCTCTGTGGCAGCATCTGAATCATCAACGCTACAACTAGAGGCGAAGGCACTGCGGGAGAGTGGGTGGTGGAGTGGTCACTTCAACTATACCTCCTTAAATTATTGCAACTGGGATGAAATAGAATGCAACGCTGGTGGAAGCGTCATAGGGATTTCCATGGGCGGGGTCTATCTTGGGGAGAAGGTCAGGAAATTCAATAGCCAGTCCTAAGTTGAGCCTCCATGGCTGAACCTAAGCACTCTTCCCTCTATCTCTAGATCTAAAACCCAAGGCCGAAGACCCCAAGCTCTCTCTCTCTCTAATCTCCAACTCAGGGCCAAGACTCTCTTCTCTCTCCATTTCTATTTTTGTCTTCTTCTTTATATTTATTTTTTGATTGATCCGAAATCTCCTCTGTTGGTTTGGTTATTCCTGGGTTTGAGGATTGAAAAATGGGATTTTTTTTTTTTTTTTTTTTTATTTGGGTGTGGCTGTGGAGATTTGAAAAGAAGGGATTTTTGGGATTGGTTGTTTGGCCATGGGTTTGATGTTGAATTTGGAGCTTGTTTCAAAAAATGAGGCCCGCGGGCCCGACGGGACAGGTTTGGACCCCATAAAAAAATCCGTTAAATAATCAGGCCAAGTCTGGGTCGCGAGTCGGGTCCAAGTATGCAAAAATCCGGCCCGTTGCCATTCCTAGCAATCACTTCGTATAAATACAGTATGAGAACCTATTCTTAGAAATTAGAGATGGTTTTTTGAGAACCTAGATTAAAAAGGATTTTGACTAAATAATTACAGTATTAGAGAGGTGTGTAATCCTTAAGAGTCAAAGATAAGGAATGGAAGGGAGAAAGGGATCACGCGTTAAATATGCCACATTAGTTGAAAACAATGTTGTTTTAAATAAATCAATTGAATGTTGGAATTATGGTTTATGGAGTCACCATCAATCATATATAACATTAATTAAATCTTTCGTAGTATTTCCAACAATCTTGATCATATGATTTTCGATATCTCTCTCAATCAGTTCAATATTGATCAAACACACCTTGCTCCAATCCTGGGTTAGCTATTATAAACTTCAAGTCAAAAATTAACAATTTCGTATTATTTCCCACTTATTAAAAACAACAGTTCAAATTCAATAGGAAAGAACCAACTTATTCCGCACGTAATTTCCAATAATCACAAAAAAAAAAAAAAAAAAAAAAATGCAAGAATGAAGGCTAGCATGAATCCAGCCAGTAAAAAAATCCAGCTCCCCTTGGTGGTTCTACCTTGATCTGTGGTTGAATGTGTATATATATATATAAAGCAAAATGTTATGGTAAACCTTCGGTTAACCATCCTCTTTTCTTTCTTTTTTTTAAAGGTTCTTTTGATTAATAATTGAGAAGCCTGTATTGACTGATGACAGACTGGATTCAGTTTATGCAAAAGGACCCATGCAATAGAAAAGTGGCTGCTTTAATGATAAAATCTAAAAATCACACACACGGGGTAGAGGAAAGAGAATTTTTGAACAACTTACAAAAATATCGTATCTATTAGATTTAACATTAAGAGCAAAACATTTTTTTGTAGTAAAATCACACAGACGCGGTAGAGGAAAGAGAATTTTTGAACAACTTACAAAAATATTTAGTTTGTCACAAAACTAGCTTTTGACTTTTTATATATGGATTAATTATTTAAATCAAAAGTATCAAAACTAAATTGAAAAAGTTATAGAATATTTCAAAAGTACCGTAAAGTTATATTTCATCCTCACACATAGATTGTGAATTGTAGATTTTCCTATTTATGTAAAATGTGAGAATACATATTTATGGTACTCATGTAGTATTATATAATTAACCACCCAATTAACACCTACCTTAGTGCAATTATTTCATGCATCTTCCAACTAATTCCTTTTTGTTTTTCAACAGTAGGTTAAAAAATTGTGAAAACACGATAAAAGATCCAGCTCCCTTTGATGGTTTTACTTTGATCCATGTTTGAATAGATAGAATGATTTATCATGTATTTATATGATATATATATATATATATATAGAGAGAGAGAGAGAGAGAGAGAGAGAGAGAGAGAGAGAGAGAGAGAGAGAGAGAGAGAGCAAAATGTTATGGTAATAAACCTTGGTTAAAATCCTTTTTGTGTTTTTTTTTTTTTTTTTTGAATAATAATTCAGAAGCCCGTGTTGACTGGAGTCAATCTATGCAAAGGGACCCATGCGATAGAAAATTAGCTGCTTTGATCTGGGAAATGATGGCTGGCACTATGATTAATCCAAAAATCTTTCAGAGAAAATTTTATTTGATAGTAACAGGATCTTGACTTGAAGTTAAAAAGAGCTAACCCATGATTGGGGGTAGATGAGTTTCGTCCTCATTGCATTTGCATGGTTGGCTCCCCTTCTTTGACAAGTCGCCAGTAATAAATTGTGTACGACTTCTAGCTGAAAGTAGCAACTGAAGTTTTTGCTATATCAGAGCACCAATTAATCTACAAGGTCACTAATCAGATTTTTAACTCTCAAGCGAATTTTAATTTTTAATTATCCCATAGTGTATAAAAATAAATATACATAAAAACTTGACAATGACCTATGGCCTAGGAATGTGTGGACACAGATATAGGTACTGGTACTGGTACGGGTACAATACGACGACACAAGTAATTTTTATAAAATTATAACATGATACAGAAAACAAGATACCATTACAACGACATAGGTACAAATCTTAAATAAAGTGTCTGTGCATATCCTAGCCAATGGCTATGATCCCATACTAAAAAAATTCCTAACATTAATGACCAAGATTAACTAGGCTTAATCTCCGATAACTATAAAAATGCTAAAATGGAGGCTAACATGAATCCAACCCATGCATAGAGGAATATATAACTTAAAAGGCTTCTTTCAGTGGAAATTGTTTTTGTTTTAGATTATATGCAGGCACTTACCCATACCATGTGAGTTCGTCCCTGACGTGAAATTTACATGCCTTTCCCATATTCCAATATTAGTATTTGGTCGGGTCGCAATTATAAGATTAAAGCACCGTGTGGACCTATGGTAAAAATAACAAAGTCAAGACTAGGAAATGCAAGCTTCTCAGAAAGTCCGTTAGATACATTAATTCAATCACATCACAATGTGGAAATATAGTTGTACTATGATAATGAAGATATTTCCGGGAAGAATACATGGAATCCAGCGGTTTGATTTCGAGTATCTTTTCTGCACTTCAATATGATTCACGTTGGTATTCTTTGGAAGTCAAAAAAAAATTAAGATACCCACTATATATTCACTCTCTGGCCGTGTCTTACTTAACTAAAGTGTGTTGAGCCATGGATATAAAAATCGACCGTTTGCCATTACACTCGTCAATCATACACTTCAACATGGCTTCCAAAGTTTCCATTTCCGTTGTGGTAGTATCATGGGTCCTTTGTGTCTTCATGCATTCCACAAATATGTTTATTGCAGCTGCCTCGGTGGCAGCATCTGAATCATCACTAGAGGCGAAGGCTCTGCGGGAGAGTGGGTGGTGGACTCATCAGTCCAACGAAACATCCTTAAATCATTGCAAGTGGAATGAAATAGAATGCAATGATGGTGGAAACGTTATAGGGACTTTCATGGATGACATCTATCTGGGAGATAATATTATTAGGAAATTCAACTTCTCTTCCTTCCCAAATTTAGTCCGTCTTAGTCTTCGGAATACTGGACTTCGAGGGAGCATCCCTCGACAGATAGGTACTCTTTCAAAACTCACCTTCCTATCTCTTTCCAGTAATAATCTTACAGGTCACTTCCATCTTTTTCTCACGAACCTCACTCAATTAGAATATTTGTTCATTTACCAAAATATAATTAGTGGGCCCATTCCCGAAGAATTGGGAAATTTAAAAAATCTTCAATATTTAGATCTGAGTTATAACAAACTCACAGGATCAATTCCTTCAGCTCTGGGCCTTTTAACCAATCTCAGCTATTTGTTATTGGATTCTAATAATATCACTGGTTCCATCCCCGACAAGTTGGGAGATTTAAAAAATCTTCAATATTTAAGTCTGAGTTATAACAAACTCACTGGATCAATCCCTTCAGCTATGGGCCATTTAACCAATCTCAACTATTTGTATTTGTCTTCCAATAATATCACTGGTTCCATCCCCGACAAGTTGGGATATTTAAAAAATCTTCAGGAATTAGATCTGGGTTTTAACAAACTCACAGGATCAATCCCTTCAACTCTGGGCCTTTTAACCAATCTTACATACTTGAACCTCAGCAATAACAACATTGTTGGTTCCATCCCCATAGAATTAGCTAACTGCTCTTCACTAGCCAACTTGTCTTTAAGTCACAATTACTTAAATAGAAGCATTCCCTCTCAATTCAGTGACCTTATTTCTTTACGTTTTATTGACCTCAGCTACAATAATCTCACAGGCAACATTCCCCCTTATCTTGTTAACTTGGAATTTAACCTGTCATACAATTCTTTGGAGGGTCAAATCCCAAAAAATCTCCAAAATCATAGTTTCGATGCATTTATCGGCAATAAGGATTTATGTGGTGACTTCAAAGGTTTCTCTCCTTGCCTTTCATCTTCCCAAATCATGAGCAAAATAAAAATGTCACTTCCCCTCACAATTTTCATTGTGCTTTTACTTCTTTGGTGTTTTTTCTACTCTCGATGTTGGGTTATAGGGAAAACACAATCCAATCCAAGTAGAACAAAAAATGGGGACTTGTTCTCAATATGGAATTTTGATGGAAAAATTGCATACGAAGATATCATTGAAGCAACAAATGACTTTGACATTAGATATTGCATTGGAACAGGTGGTTATGGAAGTGTCTACAAAGCACAATTGCCTAGCGGTAAAGTTGTTGTCCTAAAAAAACTTCATCGCTTAGAGGCTGAGGACCCAAGTTTTGACAAGAGTTTCAAGAATGAGGTACAAATGCTAACGGAAATTCGGCATCGAAACATTGTGAAACTTCATGGCTATTGCTTGCATAAACAATGCATGTTTTTGGTTTATCAATACATGGAAAGGGGAAGCTTGTTTTGTATCCTAAGTGACGATGTTGAAGCATTGGAATTAGATTGGCCTAAGAGGATGAACATTATCAAAAGCATAGCACATGCCTTATCTTACATGCATCATGAATGCAACCCAGTAATTATTCATCGTGATATATCAAGCAACAATATTTTATTGAACTCTAAGCTAGAGGCTTTTGTCTCCGACTTTGGCACAGCTAGACTTCTTGATCCTGATTCCTCCAACCAAACTTTAGTTGTTGCGACCTATGGTTATATTGCCCCTGGTGAGTTTTTGTGTAATTATAATAACTATATCCTATCCCTTTAACACCTATTATTTTAAAAGGTTAGCCATGTGGCAATTTTTATAACTATATCCTAATTCCTCCAACCAAGCGTTTACCTTATTGTTTCTTATATGAATTGAATCATGCAGGGTGCAAGCAATCATTTTCACTATGGAATTTTTATCCAATAACTACTTTTGACCAACCTTTTCAAGTAGAAAATTTTAAAATATATATATTGGATAAATATATTACATTTTTAAATAGCTTCCATTTATTTTCCTATGCAGAACTGGCGTATACCATGGTGGTGACTGAAAAATGTGATGTTTACAGCTTTGGAATGGTGGCACTAGAAATATTAATGGGAAACCACCCAGGAGAACTCTTGAGTTCATTATCAACATTATCTTCTCAAAATTTGATGTTAAACGAAATATTAGATCAACGTTTGCCACCACCAAATCGTTCAATTGCACAAGATATTTTCTTTGCTGCTTCTGTAGCCTTTGCATGCTTACGCACCAAACCAAAGTCCCGACCTACGATGAAATGGGTGTCCCAAGAATGTCTTTCAGGTAAGAAACCATTAGCCATCCCCTTGCATGCAATTTCGCTATGGCAGTTAAGGAATCAAGAAACTTATATGATGGGAGAGAGTGAAACTCAATCACGTAGTGCATGTTGTTAGGTTGTGTACCATATGGTTTGATGAACTTATGAGAAAAGAATTTGTTGTGTATGAATGATTTCCTTTTTCTTTTTCTTTTTTCTTTTTTTTTTTTTTTTTTTTTTTTTTTGGTAAGAAAAGAAAATTCCATTAGAATGATGTAATTTTGTAAGGTTTATCTATTTTCTTTATGATTTGTGGCCCGTATTTTGCATCATGAAATATAGGTGTCTCATCAATGAAGGAACTATTAGGGCGGGCCATGGACTCTTCTAGTTCCTTGAAAGTTTTAATTATAATATTTGCTTTTATATATATATATATATATATATATATATATATAAAGCAAATATTAAAATCATAATATTTTCTTTCATATTAATATCAGATGGGACCCATACATGATTTTGTCGTGCTACTAGTTTTACGGTTACAAACAATAACAGAGCTTTTCATTGTCAAGGGCGAACCCATATTTGGGCTAGTTTGCGGAAAAATGATATGGTGTAATAGGATCACCCCTATTTGAGAGAACCATTTGTCTTGCCAGGTTCATTAAAGTTTAATCCTTCATTAGTTCTATTCAAGAGTAGTTTTTTTATGGAGTCTCACAAAAACTTCATATATAGATAACTTTTCTCAATTGTAATTCTTTAGGCTATTTTGTGTTTTCTTATAATCTCTTTTTAATAAAATTATTTTTACCTATAAAAAAAAAAAAAAGTATATTTGACTATGTTAGTTTCCTTTTTGGGGTTAAAAAAAAGCAAGAAATATCTCAAATTAAACAACAGATATGTTTAGGAACTAGAAAATTGAATGACAATTTTTGATGCAGTGGTCCGTTAAAATATTGACAAAAAGTACATTTTGATTTTTTAGTACCAAAATGTTCAATATGAATTTGTTTCCGCATGAATGAATTGCTTCAAGCATACTTGAGTTGTAAAAATGCCAACCACTGAAAAATACTCATTTACTAAAACAGAACCGTGGATAAGGTGACCCTTAAATACCACATCAGCTCAAAATGATGTTATATTAAATAAATTAATTGAATCCTGGAATTGTGGTTTATGGAGTCAGCATATTTAACTTCAATTAAATATTCCATAGTATTTCCACCAATCTTCGTCATATGATTTTTGACATTCTTCATAATCAATTCAATCTTTTTCAACCGAGCCACTCAAAGTCTCTCAGTCACTAAGAAAGTAGGGTCCCCTGCTTCACTTAGGCTGTAGAAGTTTTGTCCCTTCTTCGAAGAGTTTGTCTTTGTTTTTTGTCCTAAAGTAGTATTAAGTATACTCATTGAGCTAGTGGTAATCTTATTGTTGGGGCTCTTGGGAAACAGTTCTTGATCTACTCTCCTTCTAGTTTTACACGTGTATCTTCCTTATCTGAAAATGGAGCAATTGACTATGAGTTGGCGTAACCTATCTCTATCAGAAAAGGAATAAGACTATTTTCATCCTTCCTAAAGATCATAGAAAGGGTGAGTTTGTTATTGCTACGAAATTCCTAACCTCTCGTTTTCTTCAAATGGAGGCCGTGGCAAGAACTTTCAAACAATTGTGGCGGTCAAATAATGGTTTCAGAGTTTGCAATCAGGGAATCCAAGTTTATAATCAAGGGTTACAAGCTCTATAATTTGGACTCCAAGTCTGTTTTTCTTTCTAGAGATGTTGTTTTTCGTGAGAGTATTTTTTCCTTTCCACTCCACGGACTTTCACCTTCAGTCCCATTCTTCCATACCCACTGGTTCCCTTTTTCCATCACCACCTCCACTTAAATACCACATTAGCTCAAAATGATGTTATTTTAAATAAATCAATCGAATCCTGGAATTGTGGTTTATGGAGTCACCATATTTAACTTCAATTAAATATTCCATAGTATTTCCACCAATCTTCGTCATATGATTTTTGACATTCTCGACAAAATTTTTTCTAAGATCAAAAAGCATGAAGTCCTAAGTTTAAACCTAACAAAATGACTTGCTGACATTAGAACAAGTATATTGTAATTGAAAATAAAAAATTAAAAAGAGATATTTTACATTTGTTAGTCTTGAGCAGTGACACTAACAAATAAAGAGTATTAATGCATTCTTTGACACGGTTCAGGCTTTGCTATACTAGTCGTGCCACTATGACAATGATAGTTCCTTCAACCATGCAATACTTGCTTTATGGTTAAGACTAACGACACAATTTTTCATAGTCAAGAGCTAATAAACCAAACTGGGGACCAGATGATTTAGCCCCTCAATGAATTTGCATGGATGGTTCCGCTTACAAGTCGTGCATAACCAACTTTTCTTGAGAGATACAAGATAGGACAATGGAATTACAAACTAGAAAGTATAAACCAAAATATTTTCTATACAGAACATAAGACCAGTAACTAATGCACCCTGCCTATCACTTTCACTAGGTTCCTTTTTAAGTTCTCTGGCAAAATCAGCCTAGCAATTAACCAGCTGCAGATTAATTCATTAGTTATACCTAATCATGGCACCCTTCCTATTGATCTCTAAACCGATAGTAGTATGTGTTATTTTCGTTCTAACCAACTTGGCCTATTTGTTGCTTGATTCAAACCAAATTAATGGTTCCATTCTGCCAGAAATAGGCAACATGAAGAATTTGAGTTTCTTGTCCCTCTTTGATAACAAGCTCACTGTTCCAATCCAAATTGGTCTCTTTGTATCTAGATTCAAACCAAATTAATGGTTCCATTCTGCCAGAAATAGGCAACATTGAAAAATTTGAGTTACCTATACCTCACCAATAACAAGCTTAGTGGTACAATCCCTTTGTCTCAAGTCATTTAAACAATTTGGTTGCATTGTCTCTTGATTCAAACCAAATCAATGGTACCATTCCTCCAAAAATAGGTCATTTAACTAACATGGAAACTTTGAACCTTAGTTGGAATCAAATCAGTGGTTCCATCCCAGTAGATATAGCTAATTGCTCTTCGTTGGGCATGTTGTCTTTAAGCCACAACTACTTAATTGGAACCATTCCCTCTCAAATTAGAGACCTTTATTTGCTACATTTGATTGACCTCAGCTACAATAATCTCACAGGCAACATTCCCCCTTATCTTGTTAACATAAATTTGAACTTGTCATAAAATTCCTTGAAAGGTTGCATAATTTCCAAAATTATAGTTTCGACACATTCATTGGCAACAAGGATTTATGTGGTAACATCAAAGGTGTCCCACCTTGCCTTCCATCTTCCCAAACCATGTGCCAAATAAAAATTTTGGTTCCCCTTACTATTTTCATTGTGATTTTACTTCTTGGATATTTTTTCCACTCTGGAAATCGAGTTTTGAAAACATAATCTGAGTCAAGGGTAACAAAAAATGGGAACTTGTTCTCGATATGGACTTATGATAGGAAAATTGCATATGAAGACATCATGAGAGTCACAAAGAACTTTGACATTAGATATTGTATTGGAGCAAAAGGTTATGATAGTGTTTAAAAAGCACAATTACCTAGCGGCAAAGTGGTTGCATGAAAAAGCTTCGTCGCCTAGAGGCCGAGGACCCAACTTTTGACAAAAGTTTCAAGAACAAGGTCAAAATGTTAACAAAAATCCAACATTGAAACATTGTGAAACTTCATGGCTATTGTTTGCATAAACAATGCATGTTTTTGGTCTATGAGTACATGGAAAGGGGAAGCCTATTTTATGTCTTATGAAACGATACAAAGGCTATGGAATTGGATTGGACAAAAAGATTGAACATCATCAAAGGCATAGCACATGACATATCATACATGCATCATGAATGCATCCCAGTAATTGTTCATTGAGATATAACCAACAATAATATTCTATTGAACATTAAGTTGGAGGCTTTTGTCTCTGATTTTAGAACAGCTGGACTTCTTGATCCTAATACCCTAGTTGTTGGGACCTAGGGTTATATTGCACCAAGTGAATTATTGTTTTCGTACTATACATATATGTTTTCCCCTTTTTGCCTATTATGTTTAAAAGGTTAGTCATGTGGGGCCTTCCAAATGATCACGCTAGTTTACCTTATTGTTTGTTACCTGAATTGAATCATGCAGGGTATCAAGTAATCACTTTCTATGGAATTTTTATGTAATGAAAACATTTGACCAATCTCTTCAACAAGACAATATATAAAAATAAAAATTCAAAAAGAAAATAAAGGAGAAAGATATTACATTTGTTTTAATAGATTTCGTTGTTTTTCTTTTCTTTTCTTTTCTTTTTTCTATATAGAACTAGTGTATACCATGTTGGTGGCTGAAAATGTGACGTCTATAGCTTTGGAGTAGTAGCACAAGAAATAATAATGGGAAGACATCCAGGAGATCTCTTGACTTTATTATCTTCACCATCTTCTCAAAATTTTATGTTGAATGAAATATTAGACCAACGCTTGCCACCTCCGAATCAACTAGTTGAACAGGATATTTTTATTGTTGTAACTATAGCATTGGCATGCTTAGGCACCACACCAAAGTCGCAGCCTACAATGAAATGTGTGTCCCAAGAATTTCTTTCTCATAAGAAACCAATACCCAACCCATTACATGCAGTTTCACTGTGGCAGTTGAAGAACCAGAAAACCTATATTTATATGATTGGAGAGTGAAACTCCATCATGAAGCACTTGCATTAGGTTGAGTATCATATTGTTTAATGAATTTATGTGAATGAAAATGTGTACGACAATACAATGATATATGAATCATGTAATTTCTGTCAGGTTTATTTACTTTTATTTATGATTTGTAGCCTGTATTTTGCATCATAAAATATAAATCCTTACCACTTTTCTAATACCACACAACTATCATCCTAATAGGCATTGTGGAGATTGCAAAGGCTTATCCATATGCATTACCGCAAGAAAGACTGGTACTGTGTTTTCCTCGTTATAGAATCCATATTAGTAAAGGCAAATTTAATAAGCAAATAATTAATAAGATAGAAATGAATACAAAAGACCTTGACTCTTCTAAAGTCTTCTTGGGCCAAGATCAAAAGCCTGAAATCCTAAGTTTAAACCTAACAAAATGACTTCCTGACATTAGAACAAGTATATTGTAATTGAAAATAAAAAATCAAAAGAGATATTTTACATTTGTTAGTCTTAAGCAGTGACACTAACAAATAAAGAGTATTAATGCATTCTTTGACACGGTTCAGTCTTTGCTATGCTAGTCGTATCGCTATGACAAACAATGATAGGTCCAATCATGCAATACTTGATTTATGGTTAAGATTAATGACACAATTTTTCATAGTCAAGAGCTAATAACCCAAACTAGTAAGGCTATAAATGAACCAAGCCGATCATGAACTATTCAGGCTCGGCTCGATAAAAAGCTTGTTCAGGTTTGTTTATTTATAAATAAGTCAAGCTTAAGCCTTAGTTTTAGGCTCGTTTAATAAACAAGCCAAGCTCAAGCAAAAAAATTTGTTCACGAATAAGCTCATTAGCTCTTAAGCTTGATACACAACAATTCAAGTATAGACTCATTTATAAGTTTATATGTGTTAACTAAATATACTCATTATACATATCTTAATAATGACATGGCCAACATGAGACCACTACTTATATTACCTTAATTTTTTCCTTCCCTTTAAACTGATCAAGAACCACTTTAGACTATAGTTACATTTAAAAATAAATAAATAATTAAGTAGGTCACATGTGATCCTTCCCTATCAATCATCTAAAGTTATGGAACATGTTAGTATTTTCTCATTCATAATAGCTACAAACATGTATTTTTCTAATCCTTCACCATCTAATGTGAATGTAAAAATTGTATTTTAAAAAATTGCTAAAGCTGTAGACAATGAATGATGAATAAATGAATTTAATTATGTAAATTATTAATTTGAATAGTAGCTAATCATAAGTAAGACTAGATGCATGATAAAATAAGTATACTATTTTATTTTTCTTTTTTCTTAATTTTAGAGATTTAAGTATTTAATAATGTAATTTTTTTAGATCTCAAACTCAAAAACTTGACCTGAGCTCAAGTTTGAGCATGATATCAAGCTTGAGTTTGACTGACTAATTAGTCAAGCCAAGCCAAGCTCAAACTTTTTGGCTTTCCCACAAACTCAAGCTCAAACACTTTTTTTAAGCTTGTCACAAGCTCAAGCCAAGCTCGAGCTTTTGATTTTTCCTAACAAACCAAGCTTGAACATGCACTACTCGACAAAACTCGGCTCGTTTACAGCCCTTTTGAAGCTGGGGACTCAATGATTTAGCCCCTCAATGAATTTGCATGGATGGTTCCGCTTACAAGTCGTGCATAACCAAATTTTCTTGACAGATAAAAGATAGGACATGGAATTACAAAGTAGAATGTAGGAACCAAAATATTTTCTATACAGAACATAAGACCAGTAACTAATGTACCCTGCCTATCACTTTCCCTAGATTCCTTTTTAAGTCCTCTGGCAAAATCAGCCTAGCAATTAACCAGCTGCAGATTAATTCATTAGTTATACCTAATCATGGCACCATTCCTATTGATCTCTAAACCAATAGTAGCATGTGTTATTTTCATTCTTTCCTTTTCTTCAACTATAGATAGTGCAATATTGCTAGTGAGAGCGACTCATCATCATTGCTTGAACATGAAGCAGAGGCTCTGATGGAGAGTGGTTGGTGGCGCTGGTGGAGTTCCAATAGAAACAATACCTCAAGTCATTGTAAGTGGCCTGGTATAGCTTGTAACAAAGCTGGAAGTGTGACAGAGATTAAACCACCTCGTAACTTCATGGTGGGTGACAAATTTGTGAAACTCAACTTCTCTTCCTTCCCAAACCTTGTTCGGCTTGATCTTAGTGGGAACGGACTCCAAGGAAGCATCACTGCTCATTTTGGTGTTCTTTCAAAGCTCATGTACTTCAACCTGTCCTCAAATAATATGACAGGTGAGCTAACTACTTGGCTAGCAAATCTCACCCAATTAGTAGAGCTGGATCTTTCAAATAACCATTTTAAGGGTCCCATCCCCATGCAACTGGGGAATCTGAAGAATCTGGTTACCATAAACTTAAGTGGTAACGTGCTCATAGGTCCAATCTCTTCATCCCTTGTTCATTTGACCAACTTGACATCTCTATGCCTCAGTTTGAACCAAATCAACAGTTCCATCCCTTCAGATGTAGGAAATTTGAAAAAGCTAGTTCACCTGGATCTTAGTTCTAATTACCTTAATGGTTCAATTCCCTCATCCCTTAATCATTTAACCAGATTGAATTATTTGTCCTTTCATTCAAATTTCATAGAAGGTTCATAGACCAGGAAATTAGGAATGTAGAACATTTGAGTTCGCTGGACTTGTCTAATAACAAGATGTCTGGTGTCATACCAATTGAACTTACCAAATTAACCCAATTGGAGTACTTAAATCTGTGCTCTAACCCACTTTCTGGCCGCATACCTCCTAAAATAGACTTGCTTTCCAATCTTCTACATTTAGACCTCTCCCATAACAAGCTTGTGTCCATATCCCAACTTATATTGGGAATTGCAACAATCTAAAGCATTTGTCATTGAACAACAATAGTCTGAATGGAAGCATTCCAGCCCAGGTTGGGAGCCTTTCACTACTTTATATTGACATTAGTCATAATGTCATCAGTGGAAAGATAGCTCACCATCTGGGAGAATTGACAAGCCTGGAATTCTTGAATCTCTCCCATAATAGTCTCTCTGGTACCATACCTGATTTCCTTAACTCCATGACCCAGATATCATCCATTGACTTGTCATATAATAATTTGGAGGGTAAGATTACGTGCAAGTTTAAAGATAGATACCCACCACAAGCAATCATTGGCAACAAGGGTTTATGCAGTGAATTCAAGGGTATGCCTTCTTGCTTGACATCTACAACCACAGATTCGAAAGAAGAACCAGAGAGGGATAGGTTTCACTTCTCCACTGTCATTCTATATCTATTATTCTACCTTTCTATTTTTGGATATCTATATATATTTCTATCTACAAATAACAATGTTGAATCCGAGAGAACTGTAAACAATAATGGAGATTTACTCTCAATATGGAATTATGATGGAAGAATTGCATATGAAGATATCATTAAAGCAACCGAGGACATCAACATCAAATATTGTATTGGAACTGGAGGTTATGGCAGTGTTTACAAAGCACAGTTGCCCAGTGGAAATATTTTTGCCTTGAAGAAACTTCATCAACTAGAAGCAAAGGAGGCAGCTCTCATCAAGAGTTTTGAAACTGAGGTAAAAGTATTATCAGAAATAAGCCATCGAAACATTTTGAAGCTTCATGGATTTTTTTTACACAAGCAATGTATGTATTTGGTTTATGAATACATGGAAAGGGGAAGCTTATATTGTGTCCTAAGCAATGATGATGAAGCTGTTGAGTTGAACTGGACAAAGAGAGTGAACATTGTTAAGAGTGTGGCACATTCTTTATCTTACTTGCATCACAATTTCAACCCAACAATTGTTCACCGGGATATATCAAGCAGCAACATCCTATTGAATTTGGAATTTGAGGCATTTGTCTCTGACTTTGGTACAGCAAGACCTCTGAATCCCAATTCGTCCCATGAAACTATACTTGCAGGCACATATGGATATGTTGCTCCAGGTGAACACTTCAAGCCTTCTTCTACCTCTTCATCACTTTAATATTTCATACTTCTTCCTGGCACTTTTATCGTTTAGACTTGAATAACATGCTAATAAGAAAATATAAAACAAATATGTACTAAGGGCGTTTTTTTTTTTTTTTTTCCCTTTTTTTTTGCAGAATTTGCCTATACTATGGTCATGACAGAAAAAAGTAATGCCTATCGCTTTGGGGTAGTGGCACTAGAAACAATAATAGGAATGCATCCAGGAGAGCTCCTCTCGTCATTATCACCATCTTCATCCAATCAAGATGTAATGCTAAAGGATGTCTTGGATCCACGCCTCTCACCTCCAACAGATAAACGGGATGTGCAAGATATTGCCCTTGTTGCAACAATAGCATTTGCATGCTTACATTCCAACCCAAAGTCCCGACCAACCATGGAAAGCGTGTCTCAGGAATTTCTTTCTCACAAAGCAACATTGGTGAAACCTTTCCGTGAAATTTCAATATCACAACTTTGGCAGAAAGAATATATTTGAATTTAGAAAGACCTAATGGATGATGGATATAGTGTCTAGATCGATGTAAAATCACTCCTTTCCCAAGTTTTGCAAATTGAACGCATCCCACTTAGCCCATAGGATGAAGTTCATAAGTTGGTAGTTTTTGTAGTCACTAAAAATTATATGAGCAAATAATTAAATATAAAGGGATTCAGTGTAGCTTGATCTTCCACTTAGAATTAATTTGTATGTAGCTTATAACTTTCATCTAAAACTACAACTTGGAAGGTTGACATCCCACTAATTTTCAAGGAATATTATACATTTATACCCATCATATGCACTGATTGCAACGAAGGGTTGAACTTGGTTTATCTCCTTACTTTCCACCAACCACAACCACACTCCTCCAATAACTAATTTATGAAATCTCATTCCTCAGTTATGCATTTCTTCTCAAAAGCAATGATGAGAACATTCAATTTATGCACAAAAAAATAAATTAATTAAAAAGGGGGTGTAGATGTGTCATCAAGGACTTATGATGGGAGAATATCATATTATTACATATTTGAAGCTACAAGGAATTTCACAAAAAAAAAAAATTGCATTGAAACAAGAAGGCAAAATCTAAAGAATAGTTGAATAGTTCACCTGAAGCATCATATAAAAGCATCTGCTGTTCTGATGTGATGAATCAAGAGCAAGTAGTCTGCCAAAGTTGGATAGAAAATCTCCACTTCAAAATTCAACAGAACACAGTAACTTGGATTAATACTCCCTCCTATCACATAAAAGATCTCACATGTAAGTTTCATATAACAACAGATCACACATGTAAATTTCATGGTATGCCCATAATTCATGTAAGAGGATAAAAGTATTAGTCCTAAAATATCAAATAATTCTCTTACATCATGCCTTGGCCAAACAATAGATGGGTGCAATTGTGATGCAGAGTATATAATAATGCATGTTCCACACCATTTATTGCCTTCAATCCCTCTCCTATAAAAAGTAAGAGATTTTCTCATTATGGTATAGAGATCATTGAGGGGATAACAGGACTGCCACTCATTAAGTGCCTCATTTGTAAATGAAAGAACTATCTTTCTATACCACCTGGTTTGTCCAAAATGTTTCATTGTTTACGTCTACTATAAACAACAGATAGTCACTACAGATCATTAAAAACAGCAGTCCTTAATGCAGCTGTTCATTGAAAATGACAATCATTTATTCTTCCTGGTCTGAAAAGAAATGCTTTTCAATATGACTAGCAAATCTGTTCAAACCTGTAACAAATCAATTTACCATGGAAAACCAGCCGCACTAGAAGGCTTGCAGATTAAATTTTAAAAAAACAGCTTAATTTACCAAAAAATTGTATATAAACCCCAAACTATATTCTTTACATAAAAAATAAAAATAAAATAAAAATAAAAAATAAAAAAGGGTGCTTAAGAAAGAGAATTACCCACCACCAGTCTCAGAGTTTGAATATGCAACAAATTCACATTCAATAAGCAATAAGTTATTGTGCATGTATACTAAAAAGGAAAGGCTGGGAAATATTTTGGATTAACTATAATGCTCAAAACCAATTACAAACCATATAAGTGCAGCTTCATGATTCTCTCCAGGGCAACTTCACCAGTTACATATCAAAAAGACAAAACTCCAATCTCCAAAACATAGAGAGCAAGCCACACTGTCATCTCTCATAAAGAAAACATCGACATTGATTTTCAAAACAACCCCCAGATTTTTTTTTTTCTTCTGTTGGGAAAGATTCCTACATCCCTTAAAAGATGACATAAAAAGAAAAGGAGACAAAATGGGTACAGAAGAGATAATATGGTTCTCAATGTTATGGCTTTGAAACACTTGGTTTTGGGGAGCGGTGAAGATGGTGATGGTGATATGGAGACGCATGCGGACCATTTGGTATGGAGAGGCTCCTTGTTGGTTGTCCATTCCTAGAAAACCCTGTCTGGATTCTACTGCAGTTTCTAGCATTTGGGTAGGACCCCAAACGCTCTGCTTGCATAGCCTGAAAGAATGATGAAGAGCAGGCCATGTCCTTGAGGTTGGGCAAAGGCTTTAGTGCTTCAACAACTTCACTCATCAGAGGTCTGGCTTTAGGGTCAGGACTAAGGCAGTGGGCAGCCAACTGAAGCGCTTTTTGAGAACCTTTGACTGAGAAGCGGCCTTCGAGCCGAGGATCTAGAAGTCGATAGAACCTTCGCCTCTCTCCAAGATGTGGCCTTGCCCATTCCACCAAGTTATGCTCCCCATTTGGTCGGGTTTTGTCCATGGATCTTCGGCCAGTCACCATTTCAAGCAAAACAACCCCAAAGCTATAGACATCGCTCTTCGATGTAAGATGTCCTGACAGACAATAGATAGTATTAGCCACAGATGATTCAGATAACTCACTTAAACTCTTATTTAGGTTAAATTAAAGACGTTGATCACTCAACTGAGCATTAGCTAGCAAAAATTTTATTGTTTCACTTTTTCTTTTTTAAGAGAACCAAATCTTTCTATACTTCACATACTTTCTATCCTCTATGTCATCCATTTGCCCCAGCAAAGGTTATAGGTGCAACTAGTGGAAGAGGAAGTCACGTGAAACAACTTGAAGGTTAGCTGAAAATAAAGAGGGATGAGGTCACAATAGCATAAGTTTAGCAATGAAGGTGTTGCAACTAGCAACATCAAAGAGGTGAGGATGGTAGTGGTATCAGTGATGGTGACCATGTCAGTTGCAAGCTGGAGCCATGGTTTAGTTTCAGCTTTGGTATTTGTAAAGGTAACATACATGGTGCGAAAAGAAGATATGTGCAAGGAAAACACAACAATTTTTATGAAGTAACAGATAGTGCTAAAAAAATAAACCAGGATCAAGGAGTGCTAATTTGATAGCAGCATTGAATTATATTAGACACAAACACACACACACACACACAAACCTATAAAACATAATGCAGAATGATGATACAAACAGTCCAACCACACTAACCTGTCATCACATACTCCGGGGCAGCATAACCATAAGTTCCCATCACTCGGGTAGATACATGAGTTTTCCCATCTTCTGGACCATCTTTGGCAAGTCCAAAATCAGAAAGTTTTGCATTGTAATCCTGGAATAGAAAGTTCTTCCCAATGAGCAAAGACAAATATAGATGTTGTTCACATAATTTGAATCACAAATGGAACTTCTTAAATAAGGAAAGAAAATAAAATAATTACACACCGCATCCAACAGGATATTAGATGTTTTAAAATCTCGATATATAACTGGCTTTTCAGCTTCCTCATGAAGAAAGGCAAGGCCCTTTGCAGCACCAAGGGCAACTTTCATTCTGATGGACCAAGGAAGAGGCAGGGACCCTGCTCCATGTAACATAATTATTACCATAGACAGCAAATTAAATTGCCTCCTAGAACATTTTCATTTGGTACTAAAAGACATTATCCACTCAGTCGTAATAATTAGGTGGTCTAAAGAATTTTTCATGCCATTACATAAGAAATGCAATCTAATACAATGCACAGAAAATATAGTATTGTTTCCAAATGGTCACTTGTTGAGTACTTTTTTTATCAGTGTTCATTTGTTGAACCCTTGAAGACAAATCAATGGTAACAATTGTTAGAAATATGTGGTTAAATGATTTTTTTTTTTTTTTTTGATAAATAACAGAAATGTATTAAAAAGAAGCCCAGGTACAGTGGGGGTGAACATGGAAAACAGTACATCAAACACATAAATTACAAAGATCAAGCATTTCTAAAAAATTAGAACAAGGGAAAAGATTAAAGGAAGAACTCCACTCTAGCAAGGTATGAAGAAGAAGAGATTTAAGATCTGAAGAAGACCCCTCCTTCCCTTCAAAACATCTTGAGTTCCGCTCTCGCCAAATACACCATAGGACACAATAGGGGACAGCCCTCCATAAATCAATGCTCCAATGCCCACCGAAGGAACCTTGCCAACTCGAAAATAAATCAGAGACACCATGCGGCATAACCCATTGAAGACCAAAAAGAGCCCACACGTGAGGGGGGTGTTTGAAATATGTGGTTAAATGATTAAATTTATCATATCTCAATAGCTTAAACTTTTGGGATAATTGGTAATTTAACAACAATAATCTATCCCAGGGATTTCTCAGAGAAAGAACTCAGACACACACATAAACCAAATATATGCCTTAAAATTACATTTCTGTGTGTGTACGTGTGTGTAGTTTATGGCTTAAAATTGCATACGTCAAATCTTCATTGCCTTTCATACGCACTTAAATCTGTAATAATTTTTTCTTCCCACAAAAAGCCAGTAAAACCTGAAGCTTTAGCTAATATTTTCTTTTCTTCAACTTATATTATTTATGAATATAATTAGAACCAGTTTTATAAGGAAACCCTATAGCAAAAAAAGATAATTGGGAAAAATTAAAAGGGTTGAGATAGCATTGAACAACATTAACTCTCCAGGGCCACTTAATAGGGAGCAATGAAAAGGGAAAAAGGAAAAGTTAAAAATAAATAAATAAATAAATCAGGTTATTACAAGATCCGAAAGAACATAAGTGGAGAGTAAATATCCTATTTTAAGGAGAGCAGCATTAAATAATTAGCCAATTTTAAATGATAGAATAAAATTCATGGATATCTCTTTCATAGCCAACACCGAATAATTTGTTGAGGATTCACGGCTAACCCAATATTAAACACATGCAAGATGGAGAGGAAATTTGAGAAAAGTGAGTGCAAATTCATACTTCGAAAAAGGTGATTCTCCAAGCTTCCTCGAGGCATAAACTCATAGACAAGTAGCCTCTGATCATCCTCAATGCAATAACCAATTAATTTAACCAAATTAGGGTGGAGAAGGTCACCGAGATAATTAACTTCAGCCTGCCATATGGAAAAGAAACAAAATTACCTTTTAAGTCATAGAAGTGAAGGTAACAAGCTACCCAAATCTCCAACCTGATATTAGTGCAAAGAAAAGAAATAAAAAAGTTGATAATGAATTCTCTTACCAGCCATTCTTTATGACCTTGTAGTCCATCATGGTTGAGGGTCTTTACTGCAACTGCAACCCCTGTTCCAGGTTTCACCGGAGCAGTTCCATTCTCATTGATCCAACCCTTGAATACGCAACCAAACCCACCCTCCCCAAGAAGACTCTCAGGTCTAAAACTCCTCGTTGATGACTTAAGCTCATTAAAACTGAATTTTCGAAGTTGTGAAGCAACTTTCAATTCCTCAACCAAGTTGGGAGTTGATGGAGTACTTTCTGCTATGCTAGTTGTCGAGGATGACACAACAGGAGCAACTGGCTGGTCTTGGCTGGTATCATTTGTAGATTTACTCTCCGCTGATTCACAAACAGAAATGACACAATCATTTGGATCTAATTCAACCATAACCAGCTAAGCTATAAATAAAAGAATCTGCTAATCCTGAGCTCAGATAGACTGGAAGACGTACAATATACATGTACAAGCAGACAAGCCTCTAAATGCATGTAGATGCATACACATAGGTAGTTTGTTACTGTAAATAGAACATGTATTGAATTTAAGGTAAAGCACCAATGTTGTGCTGTGATATAAGAAATCCTTGAAGCCTAAAGGAAGCTCCAAAGAATAACTGAAACTGTGATTTAGCATGACTAGTAACCTGATGAAATACGAAACAATTTATAGTCTAAACAATGCTCCAAAGCATGACTAGTAACATGATGAAAAATATTAGGTTCAAAAAGTCCACATGGGTCTGCCAATACATAAGAGTGTATAACATAATTCATTAAAAGTTTTAAATTTCACGGAAGCATGTTGAGCACTTGCCAACACTAGAAACGTGTACACATTGATATGGGGATACATAAGAACGATATACGTGTTTGGTTAAAAAGTCATTACTTTCTTCAATGTCTAATTATGTAAATAAATTAATGCTTCATCAACACGATCTACAATTCATTACAAGGGCATCACTCTTCTACTTCACTACTCATAATAACTCTTGAAAATCATTCGACAAAAATTTAACAAGAGAGAGTTTCCATAAAGCATATTCAAAACAAGCATGCTGCAGTGTGTGTGTATTTCTAGGGAGCATCCACCACCATAACGTGGAAGTTGAACCTAAACTAAGATTATAGCGTGAAATCATGGTTAACCATGCCAGGATACTATTGCAAGCTCGGGCATCTAGAAATATGTTTCACAGCAGTGTTAGCCAATGACCTATATATAAGGAACTTATACTGCATTAATTGATCCTATCAAACATTTCTGGAAGCCATTATATTATGTCCAATTATTCCCTTCTAAAAGGGATTGCAACTTTGCAATAAAATTTATAAACAGGGACAACTCCCTGTGATTTGAATTTGTCTTATTATTATTGGCAAGTTACACACGTACTCAATGGGTTCTAAACCTACAATCTCAGCCTCCACGTGGGAGGAGGAAGTGCCATTTGAGCAAGAGCTTATTGGCAGGTATTGCATCTTCGCAAGTTCCTAACCCTTTCTGATTAAGAAACAACAAACTAACAACCGGCAACAAATCATATCTCAGGGAGACCAAAAAAATAAATGAGAAGATTGCCACATGGTCATATTTTGTAATTTCCTAGAAAGGAGCAATCTAATAATTATGAACCAACTATATTACCGGTAGTCAATTAACAGTATTAACGGACTAACGTTATTAATGGACAGAACTAACTAAGTACTTATTAAAGTCAATATCCATAACCTGCACTGATGGAAAATCTTAGAAAGAAAATAGATTCACAATGTAAAAGAAATAAATTCAGTAAAAATGGAGATCAATATTCCAAAATGTGCTGTAAGTAATATCCACATCAAAGCAAAGAACAAAGTCAGATATAACATACACTTCAATATCAACAGGCACCAAACAGGTACAAATGTAATATGATCATAAACAGACTAACACAAAGAATCAATCAATATCTACAACTACATAAAACCATATAACAAGATTGATCATATTAAGGAAACGAAGTAGACATAGAACATTTGTTTAAAAGTAGAATAAAAGTATACCATATTGAGTGCTAGTGCCACTCATAGAGCCATCCACTTTGGACTTTGAAGACATGCAACTTCCAATGAACCTAAACTTAAACCAACATCCTGTCATCTCATTTTCTTCATCTTTCTTTTTCCTTCCCTTTGATTTTTCCACATCCCAAGCCCCAACATTAAAAGCATCAGGACCTAACCCCATCTCTCAAATCCCTAAACTAACTCTCATATCTCAAAAGCATCCCATTTCAGCAATCACCACCATTCCAGTCTATTTTAACACAACCTCCCCAAACCCAAAAACATCAAAATGCAGCAGCATATAACCTTAGCAATCAAAAACCACCAAAACAAAAATAAAACAACCCAGAAACACAAAAACCGATTAAATAATCAAAATTCAAAAACACCCATTAGTGCATACCCAACCCTTGATCATATAAACCCAAAATCACTCAACCCCAAATGGGTTTTGGAATATGCTTGAATGCTCCATATGGGCAACACCCAGATCACAAAAATGTACATGCAAACTGAAAAAAAAAGCATCACCTTGAGTAATCAGTAGCTATAACAGAGATGAAAGTTTCAAAATTTAGTGCTGTTAAGAACCTTAAAAATCGAACAAACAAAAGCTGAACAGCTTAGACCAAAACAATGTAGTACTTTTTTTACTCCGAAATTTTAGCTAAACCAAACAGACACACACACATATGCTTCACTCACTCCCACAGTGGACAGACAGACATACTACAATAGCAGCAAGACTAAGCTACCAGTACCAAAAACAAGCATTGTGATTGTGGTTTCTAGGGAGAGCAAGACAAAAGCTTTTAAAGGCAATGGAAGAGCACAGAGATAGAGAAACGCTCATTTTGCGTGAAAAGGAGAGAGAGAGAGAGAGAGAGAGAGAGAGGAAGAGAGTGAAGTGGCATTGGTATACATGGTAAGTATGTTTGTTGGAGAGTGAGACAGAAGAGAAAGTGTAAAACTACAGGCAGTAAGACTGTGACCGTGTGTGTGAGAGTGGCAGCTGGACTTTGATTACTGGTCAGCTCCTCGAACTGACCCAATTCCCAAGAGACACAGCAATGGCCAGTGTTCAAACAATTTACCAAAAATAAATTCTTTTTTAATAATTTATAGAGTATTTAGAATCATTAACATTTCTTTATTGAAAATATTAAAAAGTATAAAAATTTTAATTTTAATATATTAAAATATAATCTTGAATTCTCAAAATTAGTTTAAATTCGATTTTTTTTTACTTATAAAAATACAATTTAATCTTTAAAAAATAATAATGATAAAGAATGTTGCAATTTTGAGTTCTAGCCGGCTGTTATTAAAAATTTATATTTATCACATGTATAGAGTGCTAGCGTGACACATAAAAAAGTTGACGCGGCATAGGAATAAATTTAATAGAACTATGGAAGAAGAAATCAATACATTTTAAATATTTTAAAGAACAAATTGTTACTTTTTAAATTTGAAAAAAAGTAATGAAATTTAAGCCAAATTTTAAGGGAGGGGGTGTATATTTCAACTTTTATTTTTCCCTTAAAAAAGGTGCAATGTGCTACATATGAATAGTAAGTTTCATTATAAATTTAATTAAATTGTAAGTCGAGTTTATGTACGGAAACATTCAACAATATCAATGATGAAATGATCTCACCTAGGTAAATAAATTAGTTGTTTTAGTTTTCGTGTCAAGCACTATGGATTATGAAATATGTCATTTAGCACTAAAATTAAAATGAACACTTGGAGCAAAATTATGCTAAAATTAAAAATTAATTTGAATTACAATTATACTTTGACTTTAATATATTACATATGATTACTAGAATCCATTATTTATGTCAAAAAAAGGGGGGCAATATCACAACGTTGTACCTATACTTCTACAATACTAAACCATTTTCCAAAAACAAAATGAGTAATTTTTCAATACTCCAAGAGTATTGTTCATTTCTCTCACGTAATAATGAGTTTCATTAATTAAATTTATAGTATAACTCATTATTCATATAAGAGGAGTGAACATAATTACTAGAGTATTAAATAATTTTTCAAAAAAAAGGAATATTCTTCATTCATTCTTCCACCTAAGCATAGTTTTGATTTTATGTGAAATTAATTCTTCTTTAAAAATAAATGTAAAATTAATTCATTGCCATCTTGGAAGGAGTAAATGCATTTATTTCACCCAAAATAGGAAATTTACTCAATACTGAAGGTGCAATATTCTTTTTCTTAATTGAATTGTGGGTCTTATTATGAATTTTATTAATGTGACTGGAAAATTATTAGATACTTCTGAAGTATTATAAATGCAAAGTCTCCCCTCTCACTTGGTGGGACCCACCATTCATGTAAAAGGAGGGAGTATGCATTTATGATACTTTGAGAGTACACAATAATTTCCCAAGAGATGCTACGTCCACAACATTTTTACAATATTTTTACAACAAATCACATTTGGTTAGTTGTTATTAGTTCAAATTTGAACCTAACACTAAGATTACTTTTTTGCCCCAACAATAGCAATCAGTAATAACCTGCCACTTAGAATTTATTGTAAAAATATTGTGAACATATCATTTTTCTTTTTAATGTGACCTATTATTTTGTAAAAGAAGACATCTCACATCATAATTATCGTTCCAAACAAAGCACATATGTAATAGCATTAATTAATTGTCATGCACTACTTGGTAAATGTGCATTCATTTCCTTTTTTTTAACGGAAATGTATTTATTTCTATGTATTAATTATATTTTTTATGTATTAATTATCTATTTGTGTTGTACTAATTATTGATGTAAAGTTAAATTTCACTTTAATCTCTATACTTCATTAGTTGTAACAAATTAAAATCTAAACATTTAAAAATAACAAATTAAACCCCAAACAACGAACTAAACCCTATAGTCAAATTATTGTAACATTGTTAAGTTAACGTGAACCATAAAAGAGAAAAAGAAGAAAGTTAACACTGGAAATATTTGGGTTTTTTTTTTTTTTCCTTTTCAAATTATTGGCATAACCCAGATTTGATTGAAGGTAAGAATACTGAGCAAAATTCAGATTCTTAACTCGGTTGCAAAGTCTAGCATACATGGATGTAATGTTCATTCGATCACATAAAACAAGGCACAACAAATTCCATACGATTAATCACAGTAAATTTAAGTAAGCATGTCATATGTCCGCAGAGTAACATAGCACACATAAATTTTTAGATTGATTAAGATATTTCCACACTGAACATATATAAGATGAAAATTGATGAACAATGGAGATGGCAAATAAAATAGTTCCACACTGAAATTAAATTTTCTGTTGTCTCTCAAGCATCCTACAAAATACAGAGCCAAATTTAGGGATGCTTGTGGAAGCCACTAACGGTACTCGCATCATGGAATCAGATTAAACCCGTAAAACCTATTGAACAGTCTTCGTTCACCAAGATCTTCAGTGAACTTTATTTCAAAAAGAATTCTAAATCATCAAGCGGGTCATGCCCTCTCATTCCAGCTTCATGGTTTTCGCTATCGTTGTCATCATCATATTTGATAATTAACTGTACAAATTAGGATTGAAAAGTTGAATACCAATGATTGCTTGACTGAAAAGGAAAAGAAGAAAGAAGAGGATCCCATCAAGGGACTCCTTTCCCATCCATTTGCCTACAACTTATTCGATCAACTTTTATGTACAATTTTTTTAAACCTTATTTTTTCTTGTTTTTTTAAACTACTAATACACCTTAGCACATTTTCAACTAAAAAAAAACGATTAGAAAAAACCAAGATAAACTTATACCAAATGCATATGCAGTACCCCAAGAACCAGATTCACCATTAATGTCAACGAGTAGTGTTGGGACTGGGAGAGCTGCAACGTCGGGCAGTATGTGGCTGGGTTAAGTGGTGTCAATATTGTTAGTTCATGGCCTCAAGGCTCAATCAAATTTTCTTAATGTGTCATCTCCCAAACAAGTGTTATCAAAGGTTATGATGGTGTGCGGCAAAGTTATTAAGGTCTCTCTTGTAGTTGAAGTGAGAATGGAGTGACAAAGTTTTCAAAGTACCTTTTGTAGTTAGAGCAGGGACGAGGTATATGTATTTGAATCTCTCTCTCTCTCTCTCTCTCTCTCTCTCTCTCTCTCTCTCTCTCTCTCTCTCTCTCTCTCTCTCTCTCTATATATATATATATATATATATATATATATATATGAGATGAGTTTAACTTATCCCTAGTGTAACTTTGTAATAGTTACACCTCTCTCTCTCTATATATATATATATATATATGAGATGAGTTTAACTTATCCCTAGTGTAACTTTGTAATAGTTACACCTTTTTTTAAACCATTGATTTACAAAAAAATCTATCGGTTAAAAATTCACTAATAATTATGTTATTATTAAATATTTAATGCTATGAAAAAGTCAGCTCATTTATTTAATATTGTCATTTTATTTTCTCTCTCCCTTTATTCATTAAAAGTTTGGATATTTTAGAACTTTTAAACCATTATAGCGAGAGATAAAGCAAGGAAAAAAAATTTGCAGAAGAAGAAGACGAAGACAACTTCGAATCCACAACAAGCCACTAGACAGGACTGCCCATTTGCATAGCCATTAACTCAGACTGGAAGTGACTATTTGGATGGATTATGGATGTTAATTGCAATTGTAGTTGGACTTGAACATCCCAGTATTTCTCTTTTTACTATACTTGTCTTTCAAAATATTTTCTTTCCCCTAAATTTCTAGTGGCATGGAAATCCTTATAAAAGACATCTAATTTTATTCAATAAAATTTGTATATAAAAAACCTTACATCAATTCACTTGTACAGGTGTGTTGTCTCCAACCAACTCATGTCAAGACTCAATCTCAAAAGCACATATTGTAAAGCTCTCAGTTTTTCTTTTCATCGAACACCTAATAAGAGCCTTCACGGAGGTCCTAGCATATGAGAGAGAGAGATAGAAGAAGAAGACAACGATGGAGTGTGAAGCAATTGTATATATAATTCAATTGTAAATCTTTCTTTTTGAAATAAAAAGCAGCAGATTACTTTTAAATTCAATTGTATATATAATTGTATAAATTTTATTTAAAAAAATTTAATTTTATCATCAAATATCTTTCTTTTTTTTTTTTCTTTTTTTTTTTTGATGGGATCAAATATCTATTTAATTTCTCTTTTAGGATGAATAGGTTGTTGAAAATGACAAGTGCCCTTTATCAAGTAAAAAACAATAAATAAGGAGAGAGACAAAAGTGGAAAGTAATAACATTTAATGATGTCTTTTTTAACCGTTAGATCTCTTAAAAATCTATGATGTAAAAAATGTGTAACTTTACAAGAGTTACATCAGGTGTAACTTGAACCCATCTCTATATATATATAATATGATTTGCGTCATATAAAGCAAGTTCATACGACCTACACAAATGAAATTGGAAAAAGGCTCAACAAAGTAGTATTTCTCATGGTACTAGATCAAAGAAAAATGACACGTCATCCAAATTCAATGTACATGGACATGCAAGATTTTCATAGATGAGTGAGCAAGATTGACATATGATTCTTGTGGATGGTTTAGAAAGTTTATGGATGATGCATGGTTAAGGAAAAAAACACAATAGGCAAATAGAAGTTAGTAGGATTTATTTGTGGCTGAAAAATATGAGGTTTATTAGCCCACAAAAAAGTAATAACTCACACATACAATATACATTATTGGGTATATTTTATGTGGGGCTAGCGAACTTATGATCCGGCCCATGCTCTACTAGGGCCCAGGGCCCGCGCCGAGAAGAGTATTTGCCGAGGACGAATAGGGAAAGGCCGAAATGCCGGGGGCACAGCCGAGGATGACCCTGTCCTCGGCAATCCAAGACTTCAAAGGGAAGAGCAACATCTCATTGAAAGGCTGCCCCTAAAAAGCCCCCTGAAGAAGAGGCGAGTAGAATGGGACCCACGTGGGGGTACAGTGCAAAACTGGCTCAAAGTAAATACGTCCCCTCCACATTAAATGCACCCGCCAACGTCCTAACCATATTAATGAGAAAAGACTCCTGAACAGGGTGACTTCGATCATCGCAACCAACAAAAAGTAAGGGGAGGCAGCTGATGGGACGGGTACTGAAGTAGACACCTGCCTGATCAACAAATGGAGGGCTAAGATCAACCAAGAAGGGCTATATAATGTGAAGGTTGATGCGCCAAAAAAAAGGGGGCTGGGAAAAAAGGCCAAGAACCAAAGCCTTCCAGATCACCTCGAGGAGAAAGACTCCTCGAGCGAACACGGTTTAATTCTGTATAAACACCTCGACTAACCACTGTCCGGTGACCGAGATCTAGCCTTTCAAACCCACGCTCTACAAATGATATTGTTTGGGCCTTTTTACATGCGAACCCAACATCATTTTGGGTCGTTACAAATTGAGTCCTTATAATTGGCACCGTCTGTGGGAAAGGCTTGTGTGTTGGCACAGGTGGTGGGCGTAAAGTTCCACTAGGGGCTACGTTTCTTCACTAGGGGCTGCGCTTCATAGTGTCAGCAGCACGGATGGTTCTAGGGGCTTGGTCGAGGAGCTCATCCCCCTAAACCAAGGTCCCACGCCATAGTCGAGGGGTTAATTCCCCCAACTACTTAAAAATCAAGTTTTCGACAGAACCAAGGTATTGCATGGTCCTCGGACTTAAACCTATGGGGAAACCAACTACTTAAAAATCAAGTTTTGGACAAAACCAAGGTATTGCATGGTCCTCGGACTTAAACCTATGGAGAAACCAACTACTTAAAAATCAAGTTTTGGACAGAACCAAGGTATTGCATGGTCCTCGGACTCAAACCTATAGGGAAACCAACTACTTAAAAATCAAGTTTTGGACAGAACTAATGTATTGCATGGTCCTCAGACTCAAACCTATGGGGAAACCAACTACTTAAAAATCAAGTTTTGGATAGAACCAAGGTATTGCATGGTCCTCGGACTCAAACCTATGGGGAAACCAACTACTTAAGGGAAATCTGGACACTAAGTTGGACCTAACAATACACAGGACGTCTCGGATGATGCCTACATCCCAATTGAAGGAGGTTCAGACATGAGTTCAAAGCTCTATAGGTGCGGGTAAGCTAACGTTCCGAAATATGATTCTAAATATATCGCATGTACAATCATTCATACATGTTAAGATAATTAGTTCAAAAATCATAAATAATAGTAAGTATTGACGAGGGCAACTAACAAGTAATTAAAAGGAGAGAGGAAGAAAAGAATTTCATATATGTGTTCAACAGGTTCAAACTACCAACAGACTACAAAGTTTTCAAAAAAAAAAAAAAAAAACTAGTTAATCATTAAACTAGAAACAAATACGAAGGCTGGCCGGGGTTTCTACTTCTTCAATTCTGTGTCGGCCACATCCTAGAAAGGCAGAATAGGACCAGCTTCAACGCCCTGGAGAATAGTCCCTTCTGGGGAAGACTGAGCAGGTTCAGTATTGGTACTCTTGGGGACCACAGCGAGGGGAATTGCCTGCAGGGGCTGGGCAAGTATGGCTGGCTCTTCGATATCAGGGATCTGAGCGCTGACCATAGGCTCAACATCCTCTTTGGGTACCTCGGGATCCATATGTTCAGGTGCTTCTATTACATCATGAAACTCTCCCCCTTTAAGCGACTCGCCAGGAGGGACGTCGACCTGTGCAGCTTCCGACTGAGTGAGCCCTCCCTCATGTTGATCGCTCACAGCCTCGGAGCTGGTGGAGGCGGCCTCACGGATGGCTATAGGGTAAAATATGCTCTCCGCTTTCCACAAGTCAAACGAAGCATCCACCCCAGCTTGGTTTAAGGCCTCTTCCCAAACCTGGGAGCAGTATAGCCTGCATACTCTGGAAATTTGGGCTTTAAGGGAAGCTTGGGTTTCAGCTACCCCCGCGTTGTAACCCTCATCCTCAGCCGTTTCCTTGGCAGCCTTAGCCTCGTTTCTGGCAAACTCAACCTCCCGCTTAGCCCTTATGACTTCGTCCCGGGCATACTCCGCCACGCCTTTATCATTCTCTGCCAAGATCAGTCTCTTCTTTAAATCACTGATCTGCTCTTTGGCTATTCGCAACTGATCCTCGGTTTCGAGTAGACGTTTTGTCTGTTCCTCGGCCTGTTTTTGAGCACCATCTAAACCCGCCGAGGCACTATCTCTTTCTCGGATAGCCTCCTTTAAGGCGTCCTTAGCCTTTGCGAGGTCGTCCTCGGAAGCTTTGAGAGTCCGTGAGGCGTCTAGGCGTTTGGAGGGTTCATTCTCGACGGTCTTACTCTGCTTGTTAACTTCCTCCTCCATTCTATATATGGCCTGGAAAGCCTTTTAAGTGAGGAAAATACATTGTGAATGACAAAACAGGGAGCAAGAGTTAATAAAGTTTTAGGTTTCAAGAGCCTTACCATTCCCAAGTACCTCTTCGTACTGAGGAAAACCTTCTGCATCCTCATTTTCTTCAACTCATCCATGTCATTGGAAAGCAGCATAGTTCTTCCTAATGCGTCGGCCACATAACCCCCTTTGCCATCTCCAAGGTCCCTCATGGACGCGGTTTCCAGCAGTGACCCCCTGTGGAGCATTGGGGCGGGAAGCCAAGCGCTTGGCAAGGATTGGGCTTCGATCCCCTTTCCCTTGCTTTGGGCGGATTGGGCTTTAGTCTCTTTACCCTTGCTTTGGATCCCAATCTTCAATTGTTTCACACGCGGGGCTTCATCCCTCTCCTTGGAAGATTGGGATTTTCCCCCATCCATGGCTTCCTTACCCTTGGGACTCCTCTTTCTCTTTGAGTCAGTGGGCCCCGGCCGAGGAGGTAGAACTGGTTGGGGAGGAGCAGGAAGTTTAAGGCTGGGAGATTATGGCTACGACTTTGTGGAGGATGACCTAGTCTGGATGGTCTGGGGCTGAGGTGGTGGAGACGGAGTGCTGGACTGTGGTGTTCCTTGCGCATCCTTCCCCGGTTGACCCTCGAGGAGGTCAAATAAGCTGGTCGGAGGCTTTCTCTTAAGTCCCATCTCGGTTTGGGAAGATGTGCCTACTAATGACAATTCCGCCTTAGATAAGGCCGGGTCACCTATATCACCAGAAGGATCCTCGGATTGGTCGGCTAGGTCAAATACCCCAAATCCCTCCTCGGATCGATCTAACTCGCCTTCGTCCTCCGCTGCTGGGTGAGAGGAGGAGAGGTCCACCAATGGGATGCCCTCTAGGGCAGATGATCCTTCGGAAATTAAAAATCCTGATTCGACCACGGTGATTTTTGGGAGCTGAGGACGGCTGGCGCTGATCACGTGCCTGGGGTCGGCAAATGACTTCTGAAGGGGAACGTACCCTAAGATTTTGTGAGCGGCTTGGACTTGACCCTCTCTGTCATTTACGAAAACTGCCGCTTGAAGAACAGTCTCCAAGTCCACCCGGTTAACTAGGTGAAAGTGCCGGTGAAAAGCGTGTGGATCTGCAAAAAAGAAAACATGTGCATGGTTAGTTACTGAACCACATCAAATTAGAATGGCACAAAGGGTCGGCGCCCTTCCATTCCCTATACCCCACCTGGTTCTCCTTCTATCGTGGGGCACGGATCGCCATCATGCCATTCACCGGAAACGATAAGGAAATCCTTGTTTAATCCCTTGTTGGAATCAGGGAGGCATTGAATTAGTCGAACCCTCTCATCTCTCGTCTTCATATAGTAGGATTTCCCCTTCAAATTTTGGAGATTATAGTACCAATTCACGTCGTGGTGGGTCAATCTTAGCCACATCTTTTCGTTTAAGGCATCCATACAACCCAGAATCCTAAACATGTTGTCGGTGCACTAGGTGGGGGCTAGTCGGAAATGCCTGAGGTAACCCTTCGTTACCGACCCCATGGGGATTCTCATACCCCCCTCTACGAAGGCGAGGACAGGAATTACCACCTCGCCCGTTCCCCTCAGGTAGTACCACTCCCCCATCTTACAATGCCTCAGACTTACGTTGGGAGGAATCCTGTAATCGGCGATGAACATTTCCATCGTCTCCTCAGTATCAACTAATTTCCTCAGTCTCAATTTAACCATCTCTATGAGTTACTAAACAAACTCAACCAGTGACGGGAGAAGAAAGGGAACCAGAGAAAAATAAATCCAGAAAAGAAAAAGCACGAGTTAATGGAGGCAGGGAACTTACAGAAAAGAGGAAAGACGCTTCGGACAGGCATTTTGTGCTGGAGATAGACTTGAGTTTGGACAAAAGTTCAGATGAACCCAAGGTATACGCGCTAGAACTCTTAAGTGCAAAACTAAAGAGACAAATCTGTTCCAAAAATCATTTATGCTTCCTATTGAGAGTAACTGCACGAATTTTCCCGTCCATAAAGGCCAAAGAAGCCCCACCGTTAGATCTCCATCATGCCGTAGAACGTGGGAAACACAGAGCCGCCTACATTTAATGAGGCCACGTTTCACCTTCCAAAGTCTCCAGGAACGTGTCTCGGGCAGACGAAAAGTCTCGGGAACTGATAGGTGATAAGGATTGACAGACATTGACAGATGTCTGATGTTATCAAAACCCTCCTATCCGTCCGAGGAGCCAAATAGCAGGATTTTGAGGGGCTATTGTGGGGCCAGGGAACTTATGATCCGACCCACGCTCTACTAGGGCCCAGGGCCCGTGCTGAGAACGGTATTTGCCGAGGACGAATAGGGAAAGGCCGAAGTGCCGGGGGCACAGCCAAGGATGACTCTGTCCTCGGCACTCCAAGACTTCAAAGGGAAGAGCAACATCTCATTGAAAGGCTGCCCCCAAAAAGCCCCCTGAAGAAAAGGCGAGTAGAATAGGACCCACGTGGGGGTACGGTGCAAAACTGGCTCAAAGTAAATATGTCCCCTCCACATTAAATGCACCCGCCAACGTCCTAACCATATTAATGAGAAAAGACACCTGAACAGGGTGACTTCGATCATCACAACCAACAAAAAGTAAGGGGAGGCAGCTGATGGGATGGGTACTGAAGTAGGCATCTGTCTGATCAACAAATGGAGGGCTAAGATCAACCAAGAAGGGCTATATAATGTGAAGGTTGATGCGCCAAAAAAAAGGGGGCTGGGAAAAAAGGCCAAGAACCAGAGCCTCCCAGACCGCCTCGAGGAGAAAGACTTCTCGAGCGAACACGGTTTAATTCTGTATAAACACCTCGACTAACCACTGTCCGGTGACCGAGGCCCAGCCTTTCAAACCCACGCTCTACAAATGATATTGTTTGGGTATTTTTACGTGCAAACCCAGCATCATTTTGGATCGTTACAAATTGAGTTCTTACATTTTACATATAAGAAAAAGTTCCACATAGAAAAAATGTTTAAAAATAAATAAATAAAAATTAATATAGCATAACTAGACCAAAACTCATAAGTTTAAAATTTTGAGTTAAATAGAATTCTTATACGTTATGTCGTGGTCTCAATTGGAAACTCTTTTAAGATGTTAATCTCCTAACACACTCATGGTCCATTTGACAAAAAATTAATAGTTATTTTTTGTTCTTAAGGAAAAATTTTTCTCTTAGATAATTGTTTTTTTTTTTTTTTTTTTTGGGTGCAAAGAAAAAACATTTGTCACATTCTTATATAGTACTTCCAATGATTCAAGGTACTTAAACTTTTTTAAAAAGTTTACAGACAAAAATTTCACAACTACTGATATGATAGATTATTAGTGATAGATAAAAAAGTAATTAGTGGTAGACCTAACTGAGAATCAATAAAGCCTACCAACTCAATTGTTGTAAAATACTAAAATTTGTGTGTTTTGCAATTGTTCTGGAAAATAAGAGAGAGAGAGAGAGAGAGAGAGAGAGAGAGAGAGTCCATTTGGGCCCAAAGGGAACTTGTAACTATTAGAAGTTTAGAACTAACAAAACCGTCGAAGCCCATAGCCAATTAAGGATGGTCTAAAACGGTAAGGACTTGTGCTGTGGATCAATTCATAAGCTCAAGCTCAAGAAGTTCACCAACAGCCCATTGATCTCCACATGGGATTCTATTCTGATTCAAAGGTTTGTCAGTTTTCTTATAAAAAGAAAAAGGTTTATCAGTTTAAGTTTAGATTCAATTATGTATATCAATTATTTAATTTCTTTACTTTATGTGAAACTCAACACTTTCGCATAATCACATGCACTGACATTAGGCTAAACTTATTGGCTTGTAACTATGTTATTTAAAGAAAAAGTTATTACTTTCTCCTTTGTTTTTTGGTCATCAATATTGCATCAAAAGTAACTGGGTTTTCCAGGCAAAGTTAAGCATTTCCTGTGGAAGGCATGTACATGTACTAATAGTTTGCCAACAAAAAATAAACTTGCTCAAAAGAAAAATACTCTCGGACCCTACATGCCATCTCTGTGGCTGTCTAGCTGAAGATGTCATGCATGCTTTATGGGAATGTGAAGCTATAAAGTCGGTGTGGGGATTGGATTTTTTTTTGGGTGGGTTAATAGGTATCTGAGATTTTCGCCACCACAACATAGTTGTTTTGAGGCAAGAAAATGCGATTGCACGTGCCTTAAATTTGAGAGCAAAAATTTATTTTACTTTATTTGTTTAGAAGGAGTCTGTTCCACCTAATATGGATAATATAGTTTCTGCTAATTTCTTAGCACACAAATAATACTATAGATGACTTTTTTCTCAAAAAAAAATAGTAACTGGGTTTTCAATTGTGAATACCAAGATTTGTATGTATGGAATCCCAAACCACAGTAATTGTTTAAGCCCATAGCCCATAAACTTGGCCCACACAGAGCTTCAAGTCGGCAAGCAAAATCGGCTAAACTTGAACCCATGAAGTCAGACCAAGGCCCGTTAATATAGTCCACAACCCATGGATTCTATCCGCATGACTAACCAAATTAACACTTCAAATTGGTCTAAGTTAGGCCCACATAATTCAACCCATAGGCATGGCCCATAAAACGACCAAGTTCACGAGAGAAAGAGGAGTCGTCCAGCAAATGGGAAAAGCTAATTGGATACAAACGGATTCCATAATTTGTCATCGTAGGCCGGACTATTAGTTAATGAACTATTTAAAAAAAAGTATTAATATTATTTTTATGAAAAATATAAAAATTTATTAAAAAAAATTAATTATTTTTTTCTTTTTCCATAAAAAGTTTCTAAACAAATACAGGACGTCCATGAACAAAATCCTTAATTACAACTGTGAAAATTAATTTTCAAAATTAAAGGTTTAAGGGCTGCTGACTGTGGTGGCATAAATGAGATATATGATTATTTCACATATAATAGTGTTCACGCTTCACACCATCTCACACTACATTCACATTTTTTTTATTTTCATATCTTGGGTACATAAAATATAGGACATCTATTATTAAAAAGTAGACATTGTGTGAAGTATTTCACATCCAAAAGTATGAAACAATAACTATTTGACATAAATTGTGTGAAGTATTTCACATCCAAAAGTATGAAACAATAACTATTTGACATAAATGGTCATGTAAAGTTTTTTATTCTTTTTTGAGAAAGAATGATCATGTAAAGTTGAATAGAAATGGATTTTATTTTTCCTTGGTATTTATACAACGGAAAAACTAGAATTTTAAATTACAAGGCCCAAAGTATAATTTTACTAAAAAATTGATTTTAGAATTTGATGCAACAATGAATTTGATTAGTGCCACATCAATACTTAACAATAAATAAAAAAAATATGCCATACCAATTATCAGTTTTTTATATATAAAAAAAGAGACAAATTTATGTAATAATAAATATGATTAACACCACCTCAACAAAATGATAAATAAAAATTGTTGTAAGGACTCGATTCGTAACGAACCGTAACAGTGTTGGGTTCGCACGTAAAAAGACCCAGACAATATCATTTGTAGAGCGTGGGTTTGAAAGGCTAGGCCTTGGTCACCAAACGGTGGGTTTTTCGTGGTGTTCATACATGGTTCGGTTTTCTTCACCCCTGGAGTCTTTCTCCTGAAGGTGGGCTGGGAGGTTCTGGTTTTTGGCAATTTTTCCCAGCCCTTTCTCTAGGTTATTTATTTTTCCTTTTATATCCACCTGCGTTCATTGTCCTTCGTCCACGTATAGGGTCAACCTTTCCAAGACCGATACTTGTCCCATCAACCCATACCCAAAGTCGTTGGGGGTGGTTGTAAAAGCCATAAAATACGGCTCTGTCAGGTTCAGAGTATTGAATGGCAGTAAGGGCAGTTTTCCCTGGATATTTCTTAGATTTTTCTTTCAAGTTTTAGTCCTATACCGTTTTTACCCCTTCTCTCCGGTGGGATTTTGAGTCTGCCGAGGGCTGAATTGTCCTCGGTTGTATTCCAAGGCTACCTTGTGTTCTATATTATCGAGCTTGGGCCATAGCCCTCCTCGGCTTGGACCTTTGGATTCCCCATGGGTGAATGGGCCTGGCCCATAAATCACTTGGGCCCCACAATTGTAATTACCTTTTTTTTTGTTTTTCAGAAATGATGCATTAATTTGTATGTCCTATATAATAAAATTTGTACTAGTGTCATAATTCTAGATAAATTCCTTTGACCAATTAATAGAAGAGAAGAAAAAATATTTATTTTCGAATTATTTGCAATTTCATTTTAAAAAAATAAAATATTGTTGCTAAGTTTCCCAAAATTACAAATTAAATAAAAATCATATTTATCATCTAATTATATGCCAAGTAATTTTTGAAACAAAAAATAAAAAACTAATCAATGTTACCAAGAAAAAGCGGAGGAAAAAAACCAAATTTTTAACTGTCTTGGGGTCTAAAAAACAAACAACCAAAGTCAAATAACATAATTAATATAAGTCAATTGAATTTCAGAAAGGTAAATAATTAACAAATATGTTTTGAAGTTCAAATACAAACTATTACTTTTTAGGGGAAGCAAGCAAGTATAATTATTTTATATTTTAATGTAAAAATTATATTATATTATATATATATATATATATATATATATAATATTCTTAAGAATTAAAAATCCACGGGCTCATGGCCCCACGTCTTGCTTTGGAGTCGTCCCAATATAGATTGAATTAGAGACTGCTTCTCTTTCTTCATATTCTTCTGCTTATTTTTCCCCCTTTTCTTCTGCCACTTAAATTTGATGTCAGCACCGACTCTCTGAAATTGGCAAAGTTCTTATAATAATATTGTCTTTTGGCCAGGCAGCCACTTCATGACCTCCGAAGAAAATTTTCTATTCGAATTAAATTTAAGAGAATTTTACGAATATCATCTTTGTATTTTATATTCCATTTGTTTCGCCTTAAAATGTTTTACGAAAAATATTTTCAGCATTTTATTATGTTTGTTTCATTGTAAAATTTAATCAAACCTGAAAATGTTTTCTGTTAATTGTAAAATTCTTTTTCAAAGTTTGTAATAATGATTTGTCACAAATTTACCATGGTTAATTCACTTAAGGGTATTACAGACAACTATTCTCTGTATTTAGAGTTCATATCCAGCTATTAAAAAAGATTTGAATGTTTTACATTTAAAAATGTTCACACTCTTTTATATTATGTTTACGTTCCTTCATATTGCGTGTAAAACGTGAATATCTAATATGAAAGTGTAGATATTATGTAAAACATTTTACGTCTTAAAACGTGGAAGAATAATTACCCAATGTGAAAGAATAATTCCCTAAAAAGGGTGTGAGGGGCATTCATGTTAGTATGAAATAAAGTATTCAAACTTCAAAGTAGCCAAATGTGATCAATTTGAGAGTTAGAAAAACTCTAGTGAAAGGCAACTGCAAGCCTTTTTTTTTTTTGGGTACCCAACAAGCATTGTTACAAATAAAATTTTTGCATTTTTATTCACTAGTCGCTAAATCGTGCAATGCACGGGAAAATTACTGAAAATGAAATCTAATGAATGCAAAGCAATTATGCAAAATACCATTTAAATTAAAAAACAAATATTAGTGAATGTCGTTATCCTTAGCTTTTTGTGTTACATCTAGAGTTTCATATCTAAGTTACTACAATACTACTTGTAGCAACTGAAGCTCACAATATAAGTATATTATATGAGGCCAAAACTTATGTTATCTTCAAGCTCCCCTTAGCCTTATAGAGTCACTAACAAAATTTCTTTTGTATTGAATTTGATTTCAAAGGATTTATTCAAAATTATTTGAATTAAACCTCACAAACTAAAAAGAAAAAATAAATAACATTACAACATTGTAGCTGATTAATATACAAATAAACGACCAATTTTACATGATAAATCACTATTAGTAATTTAGAAAACAAAAATTAACAAAATTAAAGTTGTTACCCATTTAACCTAAAACTTTTCATATTCTAAAGTTGTCAAGCACCTACTAACAAATAACTATTGATATAAAATATTCAGCAATTACTTTAATACTGCAAGTTGTTCATGCTATAAAAAAATTGAGAGAATAACATAACAAGCATCTTAATCTCTTTCTTGCTTGGATCCTACAAAACAATATATATATATATATATATATATATATATATATAGTGATGGAGACAGAACATGCCATTAAAGAGACAACCAATTACGATAGTGTTGGAGGCAAAGTAAAAGATTAAAAAACTAAAGAAGCAAGCGGTTTGGCTAGCATACCAACTAGTTAATTTTTATCAAAAGACATAAAAATCTTACAATTAAATAGAATCCATAAGTAAATAAATACATGTGGTACAATTAGATAAATAAAAGGTTTGTCAAGATGATCAAGTTTGGCAATGAAGAAGACACAGCAGCTATTGATGAGATAAATAAAAGGTTTGTCAAGATGATCAAGTTTGGCAATGAAGAAGACGTAGCAGCTATTGATGAGGGAAATCTCTATCTTAAACTCGTGATAATGATGAAGATGCAACAACTACTAATTATGCAAATCTAGCATAATTATGCAGATCTACAACAAAAATGACAATAATTACCATAAAAAGATTATATCAAAAAACAGTCTTTTTTTATATATAGCCAAGAGTACAATCAAAGCTAATAGAATGAATTATAAATCAATTTCAATGATGAAGGAGGGATTCACTTAAATGAGGAGACCAAGAAAAAAAGAGAAGTATCATGTTTTGAGTGTAGTATTGAATTTTAAACTCTATAATTCAATTTGTTAACTACTAAAATATCTTAACAAATTGAATTTTTGCAAGCACAGATTATATCATTCAATTGAATTTCTGTAGGCACGGATACTACTAAAACTCTATCATTCAATTTTCTAACCACTAAAACTCTATCTCATGGATTACACAATATAAACCAATAATGTTACCGTCTAAAACATAAAAATAAAAAAATAAAAAAATCAATTTTTGATGTAGAACAGACAGCACATGCCTTCATGGAGCAGTAGGGGCATAAGAAGTCACAACGCAAGATCAAAGGGGGGTGCCAGTAAGGGCCATCGGGGTAACAGTGTCAGAATTGTATGAAATTTAACAGTTTGAAGGGAAACGGTGTTCTGATCTAGATTCATAAACGTCGCCAAAATTTAGGCAAATTCCTTCATTAAGGCCTCGAAAACAGTGTTTTTGCTATTTATAGTAATATTTGTTTTTCCTTAATAACTTTTAGCTTAAAAGTTAGAATAAGGTCTCGTCTGTTTTGGGATGACCCTTAAGGTCAGTAGTTTATGATTTAGCATTTAACTCAATTTTGCCATTTTTGGTAAAATTCAGTATTTTTGTGACCTAATCGCGTAATTAGTGCGAATTAGGGTTTTTAGATGTTTTTCTTAGTATTTATATGTTTTGTAGCCGTCAGTGGCAAATAGACCATTATCAATAAACACAGACGTTTTGTCAAATTTTCTTCTAGTGGATTTCAGTTTTATTTTCCTTGTGGATTCAGGGAAAACCCTCGTGGATTCGAGGTTTACTACCAGGAATTAACAGTTTAGTTTTTGTTCCATCAAGAGAGCATCGCGTGTGCTTTCTTTAGACTTCTGTAACATCAATTTTAAACATAGAAACAAACAATCATATATCAATACAAATACCCAACCTAAATACATAAAAACTCATATATCACCCACAATACAAAATAGGTAGTAAAAAAAAAAAAAAGAAAAAAAAAGAAAAAAACAGCAATAAAAAAGAACAATATTATTAATCTAATCCTTACATTGAACTATTATGCAGACAGCTAGAAGAATAGAGGTCAAGAGCAACTAGAATTTAGAGATACCTAAACTGAATCATCCAGCTTTTTAGTATTAATAAAGTGTGAGTAAAGGAAGAGATGAAGGATTTAGAAAGCCAAAGTCTGGCATTAGGAAGCTGAAGGGTTGCCGTTTGAGATTGTAACCGTGGAACACAAATGGTTGCTATTTAAAATTGTAACCATGAAATACAAAGGGTTGCCATTTAAAATTGTAATTGTAGAACACAAAGGGTTGTGAATTTTTTTTTATTAGTATTTTTAAATTTAAGAAAACTAATTTTAAATTGTAGGACAAATTCAGGAAAAAGAATTGTAATGACATGGAAATGTGTATATTCTTAGTTATGAATGTGGAAACAAAGAGATTCCCCATCAGACAGTGCCAATTGATTAATCAAGATGGTACAAGCTTTTGTTTTTCTTTAATAATTTTTACAGTTGACAAATCTCAAAAGCATGTGCTCTGCCTTAATCTTCCGCTAAAGAAAATCTAAAACATTGTATTTATGATAATCTCGAATATCTGCCTCTCATGGTATTGTTATAATACCATATAATCACAAAGATGGCGGGAATGCATGTTAATTTAAATTTTGAGTAATGGGAAAAATATGATAAATTTTACTATGTATTATCAGTCTCAAGAAGGTAATTTAGACATTTATATTTTGTAGAAATGGCACGATTACATTCACATAAGTATATAAGTGTTTTATTTAGTAAAATTTATAATATTTTAACATTTCCCTTAAATTTTTATAAGTCAATACAATGATAAAATACTTCAGATTGACCGCTCCACAGGATTGATGCAATCATGTAACATCAGTTGAGATTTTATTTGGTAGATAAAACATATCATATGCCTCATTGTAAATATAGTGAGTGAAGTGCAGCACACTAGGCTTCTGGTGTGAAATCTAGTTAGACATTTCCTGCTTCTCATTAGGAAATCTATGCTGTCAAACACAAATTGTGTGAGTTATATTAGGGCCAAATGACCCAAACCAATTGTAGACTCATCTAATTATAGAACAAACAAATTAATATTAGGTTATTTTATGATTAGCTTAGGATTAATCAAACATTCCCCAGTATATAATACATACACTAAGTTCATTGTATCAGATCAGTGTTTTTGGTACCTGAGAAATCAAAACCCACACACCAAAAGTGAGAAATCAACCAAAGAACAGAGAAATCAAACCCAGATCCATGAGAAATCAACCAAAGAACAGAGAAATCAAAACCAAAAAAACCCAAATCAGACCCATGAGAATCAACCCCGGTTCGGTCCAAATCAAAACAACCCATACCCATGACAAATCAACCCAAAGAACACAGAAAAATCATTTGCAACGGAGAGGAAGAACACACATGATTAGATCTTTGTACCCCAAAACTACAGAAAGACTTACGGAGAGGAAGAACCAGAAAGAAAGAAAGAAAGAAGAAGAAGAGGAAGACGAAGCGGAAGAAGAAAAGGAAAAGAAAAAAGACAGAGAGTAGAGAGACTTACGAAGGCAGAGCAAGGCAGAGAGAACGGATGGAGGCGTCAAATGCGAAGGGAGAGCAGAGATGAGAGATGAGGGGCGTCAAACGTGTGGGTATTTTGGTCTTTCAATGATTGCAACGGTAATATAACAAAACGCGCACAGCGCGTTTTGATTTATGGACCGCTGAGGGTCCATTTTCGTTGCGCGTTTTGTCTTCAGTTTTTCTAAAAGTTCAAAACGCAACTTTTATAAAAAAGTTGCGTTTTGAACTTACCAAACGCAGATCTAGGCTTAGGTTTTTTGAAAACGCCCGTTTTGGGCTGAAAAAGTGGAACCAAACGGGCTAGTAATTTGTAGCCCAGTAGCTTAATAGACATATGCAAACACCAATGGCTTTTTAAGTTAAACCTCGTAAACCTTCGTATTTACTTTTTCTTTCATGTTTTTGTTTATTGTTCAATTACACACAATCACACTACTTTAACACGGTATCATAGCTAAATATTCTTGGCCCCAAAACTTACATGTCATATCTATTCAGCCCCACCAAATCCGTTCCCCCAAAAAAAAGAAAAAAAAAAGAGAGAAATTCCAAAATGAATCTGCCACAACAACAACCTTCATCTCGTTACTCATAACAGGCACTGCAACAGAGTGTCTCCAGCACCGTTGATCATATATCCTCGAAGCCACTGTTGTTACCTCATTGCCGTTGATTAATCCCACCGTCACCACGCTGCCTTGTGAAACAACTAAACTTTTCTATTTTGTTATTTGAAATTATTTTTAATAAAATATTTTTAGGTGTTTAGTGTAATATGTAATAATTTTTAAGCACAAACTATCAAAACTGGAGGCTCTAACTACATGGCACCCCAACCCGCCTAAGCAGCGACCCCACCATAAGTTGGAAGGGAGAGAGCCATGGTGTGTTTTTATAAAATGTTTTACCAAGTTTTTAATGTGAAAACATTTTACAAACAATTTTACAGTTAAAAATTATTTTCAAATTTAATTAAATTTGACAACAAAACAAAATTTTTTTTTTTTTTAATTTGACTAAGGATCTGTTTGGATACCACTTATTTTACTAAAACTAAAAATTTATTCCTGAAAGTACTGTAAATAAAGGTAAAAGTTAACTGAAATAATACAGTGGAGCTTATGAATAGTACCAAAAAGTGTAGTAAGGTTCATGAATAGTAGTAAAAATAAGTTGAATAGTGAAATAATTTTCATTTTTCATTGGTATCCAAACGGATGCTAAGGGTCTATTTGAATACTGTTTTTTTGCTGAAAAAAATACTATTGTAAAATAATTTTTAGAAGAATAAATAGTGTTGTGAGACTAAAAAATGCATGGATATTCACGTTTTTCAATTTTTGATGGCCCGTGAATAATATCCATAAGATCCACTAAAAAAACACAAAATACATAGATTGAGCAATACGCCCAATCCAAACCGACGCTAAATTTTACAACCAAACAAACGAAAGATACATTTTACAGCAAAACAAACTCTGCGCACGTAGCTTTGCAGTAGTTTATGTAAAACGCTTGTACAATGGCATAAAAGCCTGCAAGAGAGCTGTTTTTGTTATATATTCTTCTTCTCTCTACCAGCCTTTTAATCTTATACCTTGGGATAACAACACATGCAACCACTAAGGCAACAAAGAAGGCTGGTAGCTTGTAAAAGAGAGTTTGTTGTAAACATGCTACCAACTGCGTTCTTCTTATTACCATTCATGTCCTTTCCATATATACCTATATTTTAATCTCAAAAATTTTTAGGGGGTGCTTTAAATTAATCTATCCTTATGCATTGGGATCAGATTCTTCTGTCCAAAATTGGTGAGGCAAAAGCTTACATATCCATTTGGGAATGTGGACATGGGCTCAAGTACTTTTCCTGAATCATACCTTCTAAAATATGCTCATTGTTCATATGCTTGACTCATTAATTGGGTTAGTAGTTGACTGGTAAAGTTTTGTACTGTATTAATTTATGATCAGGTAGAAATAGAATCTTAATCACAAAATAGATTCTCTGCATTCCTTTTAAGTAAAATGAAGGAGATGTTGCTCCAAAACAAACTTGTTAGTAAATTTGATCTTTTACTTGAGAGGTTATTATAATTAGCACTCCTCTCCAATAATGCTTGTTTAATTGAAAGTCCACTCTGCTCCTGCATATAATAATCTTTATTTTTCTGCTGGAACTGGATAGCAAGAACTCTGTGAGTCTGTGTGCCTGAGAGAGAGAGAGAGAGAGAGAGAGAGAGAGAAGTCTGCTATTTTGTTGAATGATAAGGAAATGGTGGCAGTAGGTCACATGGATCCTCTACAGGAGGAGTACACACAGATACTTGTCAGATGAAAATTACAAACACCCCCTTCAAAACTAATCAAACCAAACAAAGACCACCCCCTGCTAAACCCTTCCCTTGTTGTTTTCTGCACATATCTCATTCGCTTCTTTCCTCTTGGAATGAGTGCATAAAATCTGACCACCCCATTTCTGTACAAGTTCTTTCATTAACTCCCACCTAGATTTTGTTTCATCCTTTTAATCCGCAATGACTGATGCATGAGGTCACCCCCTTCCTCATCTTTGGTTCTTTCTCCAAAGCATTTTTATTCAATTTTTTTCTTTTTGTAGTACAATCTGCAAGGTCATGATTCCAAAGCACCAAACTATTAAAAAATTGGAAATTGCAAAGAGAGAATCCAATTTTATTTCATAGCCCATGTTACATGCCAGAGCTGGAAACCCACTCAGTAGCACATGTTCCTTAACTAAGAATTAATAATTAAACAAAAGAGAGTATGATTCAGCCTAGCATATATATCACATTTCACCGACTGATGGGCAAGAAAGTATGTAATTTCCACAGTATAATCAATTTCCCATACTGATTTCTAGCCCAACTGAGCAGCTAGCTAGATATGTTTAAATCTATACACCAATTTACTGTGCCAAAATATGAATTCAAACACCCAACTCATAGATGAACAAGTAAATTGTGTATTACTTTGTTTGAGAATTGAATTTTACTTCAATGGAAATAGTGCTACTAGCTTTCTAGGGCCATGGCCAAAAGTTATGTTGTTCTTCAATGCCAGTAAACATGTTGCAGAAGCTTTCATCTTGAGCCATGTGGTCAATTTTTAAGGATTGGAGATCTGGTCTTGATGAGCCTTGGAGGAGTTGGGTCATGCTTGTAGGCCTAAGGGATGAAGGGAATAGGTGGTGACTGCTTAACTGTGAAGATACTGGACTGTTCATTACTGGTGTTCTTGAAATATCCAAATTGATATCACAACTATTCTCACTTCCATTGCTCCAAGAACCCTCAGCTTCTTTCTTGATGCATTTAACCCCAACTTCATTTTTGTCTCTATTTTTTAGAGCCAACAACTGCAGCATTACAATAAAAGCAATTAAATCAAGACGAAGCAATAGTAAGTCAGAATGAGAATACTTAATTAACATCCTGTTCTAAATCAAACATATAAAATACTTAATTGCAACTAGGGCTACTTGAAAGGTACCATTGTGATTTGTGATTAATATAATTTTTGTTCCTAAGATGCACAGTTCTGACACTGACACTTAAGAATAGTGATGATCAACTAATAATCAAGAAATAGTGTTAAGAAAAAGGAGTCGTTCACTTTTAGAAGTCATTGTTAATGGTAGATCAAGAACCAGGCAATAAAATTAAGGCGTTCTCCTTGATAAACGATGCTCCAAAATTCTATCTACCTAGACTTCTTCAACTTCATTCTTAGAAGACAAACATATATACTGGTGCCTAAGAAGCATACAAGGAGGAGCAAGTTTTCCACTTTCATTTATTACTTGTAGACTCTCAACTGTAGAATAACACAAAATTGGAAAGTCAAGATAAAGAGGAACAAGAACCGAAAAGCTATATATATGCAAAATCTAAACATGCCAAGATCATAAATTTCCTTATTTAATTCTTTTGAGAACCCAAAAAGCTATATATTTGCAAAAATTAAACATGCCCAGACCATGAATTTCCAAGTTTATTTCTCTTTCATATACAAAACCAAATATATGAACAAGCTAGCTAAACTAAATCCATTTGGTCCAGTGGGGATTGAAACTATTACCTCAGCAGTAAGTTTCTTGTTCTGGGACTGAAGGCTATCATTGTCAGCCTTGAGTGCTTCAAACTGTTTCTTCAAGACCTCATAGTCTTTCTCCAATTGCTTGGTCTTCCACCTTGCCCTCCTGTTTTGGAACCAAATGGCAATCTGTCTTGGTTGCAGCCCCAAAGCCTTAGCCAGTTGCATTTTCCTCTCAGGCTCAAGCTTGTTTCCAATCTCAAAGCTCTTCTCAAGTGCCTTCACTTGTTCTAAATTCAGCCTCTTCTTCTTCTCTCCAAGCTGTGATCCGTCATCAGAAAGCTCATCATCTCCATGCACTACTTCTTCACACTTATTATTGTCTACACCTGAAAATGACATAGATCTCTTCATCAAGAATGGCACAGCACCTGAAACAATAGCACCCCAAAATAAATCAATTAATAAAAAATAATTGTAAATAATTAAATTTAATAAACCATCAACTTATTAAGCATAAGAGAGAGAGAGAGAGAGAGAGAGAGAGAGAGACCATGGTAGTGTTGAGGAGGACATGAAGGAAAGGTGTTAGAGGAAGGGAGGTGATCTTGATCTTCATGAGTTTGGAACATGAAACCATGAGAAGATGGGAAGGCCATGGTTTTGGAGTTGTAAAAATTGTATCATGCATGCATTTTGGGTTTGAGGATCCTTTTGCACCAATTTATGGGGGTGTGGGTTATGGTCTGGCTCTTACTCTCATGGTTATGACAGGTCTTTAGAAAGATGAGGTGATGGGTGCGGAGACTGAATTGGACAGCGATATTTAGGTTGAGAGAGAGAAAGAGCAGTGTGAACTGTGAACGAGAGGTCCAAATTGTGAAATAGTATATCACAGAAGTGAGCTTTCGTGGACCCATCCTCTGATAGTGATTTGGGACTCTCTCTCTCTCTCTCATATGACTAGCATGAAGGATATAGGCTTTAGGTTAAATGACCTGAAGTTTTACTTCTAGCCAGAAAATCAAAGTTAATGGTTAGAAATTTCAATTGATGGCCTCAGAAATTTCATCAAAAATTCTATGAACCTCTAAGATAATCTTTAAAAATTAACATGCTAATGAATGTGATTATTTGATGTTAAAAATATAATAAATAAAAGTCATAATTATTTGTTTGTATTTTTTTTTTTTTTGAAAATAAAGAAAGTTGACATTAATTTATAAGAAAAATTAGTCAAAATCAACTTAGAAGACATTAGTTAAATGTGAAAGAACATCTTTCATTTATATAAAATAATTACTAACATGTATCGTATGTTTAACTACGTTATGAGATACATAATTACCTAATCTATGAGTATGAGAAAAGAGACTGAGCTAAAAGCAACCAGAGAAAGTTTAGCCACTGAAATCCGATAACCAAAGGTAGCAAAGGAGACCTCTTCACTCTTCAAGACTTTTATGTGACTTTGGAGTCCCCTTCAATAATGACTGAATGAAGACCCAACTCCAAAGCAAAGGAAATGGCTTTGAGAGTTGCCAAGGCTTCCACCTCATCTGAAGACTGTGGGAGACGGACTTTCTATGCAATAACCTGCCCCGATGGTGTCACATTAGTTTACAAAATGTTATATTCTAAAATATTTAGTATCCCTAGCATTAATAAGAAAAATAATAATGAATTTGATGATTTAGTGACTTACACGGTAGTTATGGGATGACACCAACAATAACTAAGCTTCATCCTCAAAGCTTGGAAAATAATCCCATTTATTTAAAACATTTCTATTTTATGCTTCAAAATCAAATATTTACAAATAGTATATCCAAGTTATATGATGTGACTTTATGGGAATTATTAGATTCAAGAAAAAAAAATCATAATTATGAAATGGACTCTTTCTATTTCAAGTGAAATTGATAAGATTGTCTTCTTTCAGGCTGGCTATAGATCTTCAGCAAATTAATTACAGCCTACTATATATTTATGTTCCTTGAATAAAATTTCTCTATTCTAATTTTAGTTTTCCACTTCATATTCACCAATTACAATATATTATGTGTCATTTTTTTTCATTTTAAACTTTGCTTACTTGATAAGAAAAGAGAAAAATAATGTGTTAATTTGCAATTTTTTTAGTGGTAATGGGATTTAAAGTGTAGTACTCAAAATAGATATAGAATTTTTTATAAAAAAAATTATTATTCCATTGTTCTATTCTGTCCTCTGTCACTAATTTATCCTTTATATATATATATATATATATATATATTTTCACTCCGTTTGTCTATGAAAACAATCTCTGAAAAGATGACACTTTAAAATTTATTGCAACTACAAAAATGCTCTTCAAAAGCATTTTATGCTTTTGAATCCAAACAAAATCACTAATATTGCATATAGGCACAAACTTGATGCAGGTGGTGGTCGCGGCAGCAATAGAGGTCTCAAGTGGTAACTCTAGAGTTGTGTGGTGAATTTGGTGATGGCATTAGAGATGGTGACGATGGTGGCGATGACTAAAAAGGCATGTGAGGTGATGGTGAGGACTGTAGTGATGGCAAAAATAATAGTGGCACCACAAAGAAATGGAGGGTGTGAGGGCACAGTAAAAAAAAAAAAAAAACGTTTTCTACTTTTAATCTTTGATTCATTTTTCATTTTACCAAATAGCAAAAGATGCGAAAAATAGAAAGTGTTTTCATTCCACTGAAACAAAGAGACATTTGTGCAGAATTTGTTTCTTTTAAATGAAACTAAAAAAATAATGTTTAAATTGACTATTAAAAACAGATGTGATTGAGGTACATTAAATTGTAGCCTCGACCATAAGTAAATAATCATTTAAAAAAATTAACCAATAGGAAACAGTGATTTTATTTATTCTTGTACAGGAACATCCTGCTCATGCTGGCTGTCTCGTAAGTAGTCCTTTCACATAAGACATTCGTCTCCATCAATGAGCCTGCAGCCAACAAATTAAGTTTTCCTGGCCAGTGGCCACCACCAGAGCAGAAATGAATGCCACTAGGGTTATCCAAAAAAAAAAAAAAAAAACCTCGAGAAAAATGCTCTAAGCTCCAGTTGAAAACCATCTCCAGTAAAACTGTAAAAAAAGAAAAGTTTTCCTATAATGGTAAACTGTCTTAATTAATCTCAATTTTTTTTTTTGGGGTGGAGAAACTGACTCCTGACTCCCTGGTAAAATTGTAAAAGATTAAAGGAGAAAAAGAAAAAAAAAAAGAAAAAAAAAAGGAGTAAAATAATGATATAGAAGACTACTAGGAAAGAAATCCTTTCCAACAATCCTAAAACGCCCATCAAGTGTTTCCACAATCAAAGGCCATGTGTGACGAGGAAACTTGGGAACATGAATATCCAGAATCCAAGGAGAAAATATAATAAACAATTGCTTTAGATTTCTCATATTCTTTCTAGAAAATTACATCTCTGCATGGTAGACCTTGTATTATCAATTAATCATAATCTTGAGTCTGGAACTGGCTGTAGAATTATGTTAATTTTCTATTCACAATATACCTATTCTGTGTGTCACCTTGTGTTTTGAAAAAAAAAAAAAAAAATCATTGTCAGGGATTGGAGAGCATGGCAAGGACAATAAACTAAATATCATTTTCATGAATGAAAACCAACATGTCCTCCTAGGTGTAGGCGTACCATTAGAAAGAAAAGGCATAAAATTGTTTGTTTTGTTTTGTTTTTTGTGATCTAATATTGATTTTTTTTAAGACCTTATTATGATCAAATTTAAAATTAAAATATATTTGTTAGTTACAATTCATTGATCATGTTTATCCAAGCCATTAGCCAATCATCCCAAATAATGTGCAAGGATATATAATTGAGTGGTGAATTGCAAAACATGATGAGATTCCAAGTCTATCAAAATAGGGTGGCATCTTTCTCCCAATTCCTTACAATGTCCTTTCCTTTCACCTTTTGATAGAGTAGCAGATTGGCCCTTATGTGGGAATAAGTATGGGATGGGTGTGTGTCATTTATCCATTGATGGAGAAATCATTTGTTGCTATCACTTTTCTAGTGCTAAGTGTATCTGAGGGAACTAAGAGACCCACCTTCCCCTATTCACTGATTCACATATATATATATTTGTGGTGGAGAAGGTGTGTGATGAGATGTTTTAAGGTGTGGTCCTACAATGTACTGCCTTAAGCTTAGCCTGTCCACAACAAAGCTCCCCACATGCCTTTATTAGAAGTTTAGAGGGGTACCCTTTGGAATAGGGTGGATCCATGTTATTCCTTGTTGCTCATCACCTCAAAATTTTAATTAAACTAAGTGCTCTGAATCTTCTCCACATGCCCTCCTGTTCCCATGTGCCTTTGCTTTATCCTTCTCCCTCTCTCTCTCTCTCTCTCTCTCTCTTTTGGGGATCATCTAAAACATATAGTTCTTTATTGTTATACATGTTTTTGCTAGCTAGACTTCTTTAATATCAAGTGGTTCTTCTGTTCTACAATGTTCATGTTAGCTAGTTTTGTTACACCTTATCAACTTGTTAATATATGGGACTTATTGCTTTTCCTTTTCCTTTATAGACCAATGAGTTGATTCAGCTAGCTATCCTAGGTATTTTTCTTAGGGATTTCAAGCAATACTAATTATGTCCTTGTAACCAATGAAATACAAGGCACATCATTGGATAAGCATCTATGTGGGCCATAAATAATCCACCAAATATCTTGTTCACTAGCTAATCTACCGACTTTTCCCCCTAATCATAGTTGTAGAGTTTGTAGGCACTTTGAAAAGGGATTCAAAATAAAACCCAAAATTTTAATGTGCATAAAGTTGGTTGGAGAACTAGTGACATGCATTAATGTTTACAAAAACAAGTTATTGTACAAGAGTGCTGGGATATCGACATCATTATGGGCTAAACATCTACTATTGGATGAGATTCAGCACTGTATCTTCTTAATTAGCATGAGTTTAAACTCTGTCATTAGTAACAGTGTATAGTTTGAACTTCCCAGAACTGTTTGTTTCTACTTTCTTTCTAAAATGCACTTATGAAGATATTTTCCCAATTTATAACCATATTATTGAACAAAAAATAAGGTGAAGAGTTTAGGTACTATCAACTATGTGATACAAAGTGGCAAATTGAAAACTGCCTCCATATATACTCCATAAATAATAACTAGTCGTACCTTAATTAGATACAAAGAAATGTCAGAATTGGATTATGCAAGCTGCAACAACAATTAAGATTCACCCCCACATGATAAAACCAGTAGTGTCTCATTTACGTCTCGATCTTGTTTTCTTCTCTCTCTTTTTTTTTTTTTTTTTTTTTTTTGCCCTTTTATGAATTGATTTTTTTTTTTTTTTGGGGGATGAAAAAAATATTTATTTTTCACTGATATGAGGATTGTCCTTATTAATTAGTGCTTACTAATAAACAATACAAAGAAACAAAACTTCCACGGTTCCTACTTCCTTAATTCCAAAGAAATATCCGGCCCATATAGAAATATGTCTCTATGTGAACAGTAAATTCTTTCTGTGGTCAAGAAGTATTCTATGCTTCTTTGAGTCCTACAATTAAATCCCAGGGCATATAATTGAGTTTGAACCCAATAAGGTATAGTACTCCACGGAGGAAGGAACTACATATAGAAAGGATTTTTCTTTTTTTCTTTTTAGATATAATGAAATTTATAGTGTCTATTTCATGATAATTATTCTTTATCAATAAGTTAAGACACTAATCAATTTCTTTTTGTAAACGAGATTTAAATTCCAAATTTTTACGACAAAAACTTTACTAGTTTGAATCAATTGAAATCCACTACAAAATGATTAATCATTCACAATACATACTTCCGTGGTCTAAAATTGTTTCGTTTTAATTTCTTTTATTACTTTTTTTTTTTTTTTGAGGGACCTCTTTTATTTCATATATGAAAGAAAAATTCTACAATATCCGTACATATACTATTTTTGGTATAATGTTTTTATTAGAAACAGCCTAACAGGATAATATGTAATGATAATTTTGTCACGTTCCTAAATAACTAACATCTTATTTAGTAACTCTACTGCAAGGAGCACCTACACAAAATCCAAACCACATAATACAAGTTTATAAGTTAGTGGCTTAGTAAACCACGTGAAGAAAATAAGAGGCACTTGGTTTGTTATTAAAAAAAAAAAAAAAAAATGTGTAGAGCAACTGCAAGCCTTTTATTAACAAAGTAATGTTATTGACACAACAATTTTCATAATAAATTTTATAACTATCAAGTAATTAACATTTGATAAGTTATTATTGATTCTCATTTTATCATATCACTTATATATACTACTTTATTAACCACCATTAACAACTTAGCACCACAAGCAATTATGAAATTTGTTATAAATTATATTGTGTTAACTGGTTTTGTATGCATCAAAACCAAAGTTGACTACACAATTATGTTAATGGATACGTGACATATTTTAGATTTATACTTAAATTTTTTTTCTATGTGTTATGAATTAAGTGGGTTATAAGGTTGTTGAGAATAATTGGTTTTTTTTTTTTTTTGGCTAAATATAATTGGAATTACAAAAGATCTTTGGCAATGAAAAATGGAAATTTACAGAAGATTTTTGGTTATTGTAGGGGGAATGCTTGTTGCGATAGGTACAAGAGTACTAAGAAAGGGTTTAATGCACTCAAAGATTTTCAAAGAGTTTAGAATTAAGATTTTGAGTATAAGTGCTTGTGGAGTATGGGGGGCAAAGGTCGGGATTCAAGTTTCCAGGAGATAATTTTACACACATATACACTTAGATTATGCTAGAGTAGAAATTCTATCTTATAAAAAAAAAAGATTTTGAGGTTAATAATGTGTCTACTAAAGGTCTGTTTGGGATCTGTTTATTTTACTGAAACTGAAATTTTTTTGCTATAAGTACTGTAAATAAAAGTAAAAGTTAGCTGAAATAGTACAGTGAAACCCATGAATAGTACAAAAAAGTGCAGTGGAAACTATGAATAATAGCAAAAATAAGCTAAATAGTAAAATAAGTTGGTAAAATTAATCATGCCAAACAGACACTAATAGCATAAATTTTCTCTATTTAACAGTGCTACAAATGGGGAGCAATGTCTAATAAAGAATGTGGAGATGTCAAGCTAACTACAAATGATAAGGATAGGGTAAAAGGTTTAAATGGTCTTGGGTAGGGGAGTATTCTCCTTTCACTAGAGATTGTTGAGCCTCTTGAAAGAAGGTTTAATAAACATCGAACAAATAGTTTCAAGAATATTTTATCTTTTGACAAGGGAGAACCAAGGAATCAGAGTAAGAATGTCCAAAAGATCAGACTTTTTTTTTTTTGGATGAAACAAAGATAAGACTAATCTTTAAGAAAGAACGTTGTTGACTTAGATGAAGCTTTTTTGGTTCTTTATAGCTCACACAAAACCAATTTACAAGTGGAATAGTAAACCATGTGAAGAAAAAGGATTCCTAAAGCATCTTGAAGTATAATCTATGAAATTTACTATGAATGAATTGCATGTGCATATTACCAATAAAATATCAAATATAAATATGAATTTAATATTATTTGAACTTAGTTACAAACTTATACAATCCATTCACAAGTCTATATAAATATGTTTTTCGACAAATATACATATAAAAATATAAGATTATACATAGTTAAAATCAAACCTGCATATTCATGAGTTTATTTACAAATATATTATTATGTTTGAACTTGACTTGTTTAATAGTTAGTTTAAACTTGTGTTCAAATTTGACTTATTTTTTAAACAAACGACCATAAACAAACTTTTTCTCAAATTCTGTTCCCGAGTAGCTTAATTCATTTACCGTCATTGCTAAAAGGCACACGCACAAGTGAAGATGAAAAAAAAAATTGACAGAAAGACGACATTTTGTCCAGCCCCTTTTCTAGTTCAAGCTGAGCTGAAGAACTTATTCTCGTGGGCTGGTTCGAATGGTTTCCGAAGATTCTACATGCTCAGCCCTGGCTATATATGCTCATTACAAATAACCCAAACCCCACCATTTCAATGTTGTGGTCAGTGGTCACTGCTTGGACCTCCACTTCAACTTTTTTTTTTCTTCCTTCTGACCCAGTGACCCTACACTCACGTAGTATTATCAAATCAAAACTGAGATGCCTTTATTGAAACAGCTTTTAAATTTTTTTTTCCCTTAAAAGTTTTTTGTCCACAGAGTATCAGACCAATAAGGCTTGTAACAATTTGTAGGAAATGGACCAGAATGTCTTCCATCAATTTTGAGCTATTCTAAAATATATATGAGAATTTTCAAACCTAAACCCCCTTCAATTATTTAATTCTCATATATATAACCTTTAAATTTCAAACCACATTTTTATAAGCCTAAAGTTTTAATCCATCTTTTTTCAAATTTGAGTCCACCTTTCTTGAGCCACAAAAAAGGCATTTAAAGAAGAGTGTTGCCTTTGTTTTGTTTTGTCACTAATGCAATAATGCATACAATTTGTAAAGGACAAAATTTCCTCTAAATCAAGTTGAAAGGATCTCTTCCAACCAATTACATTTACATGTTGATTCAAATGATTAGTCACTTAAAAAGTCAAATAATTATTAAATAAATCATGTTACTAAAAGTGATGTAAATTAAATGCTCATTTCAGTTACATTGTTGATTTGTAAACTACCTCAGTTTTAGGACGAAAATTTTGAATTAAATTTTTTTTTTTTTTTTGGGGTGACAATACAATCGCTTGCTCAATTTTATTGTTGGGATTTGGAACTTCTAAAGTTTTTAGGATAACTCCACAATGAAATTCTTAAATTTATATCAATTCGTTTCGAAACAAGTGATTTTCGTCAATTATTTAAATAAATATCAAAAGAAATATTATTAGTGAAGCTTTTGCCAAACTGGGCCTAATATAATAAGTCATACAATGTTGATTTGGGCCAGAAGTTCAGATTGAAGTCTATCGTGAGCCGTCTGCACAATAACCTTACGGGCCTTACCCATGTCTTCAAGTTGACTTCTCTCTGTAAGGCTTCTTCTTGAGAGCACAGGGTCCAAATGACCCCTAATTCAAGACATTTTCTTGCGAAATATCTTACTTCCATCCCACTTCCCATTATCAACTTATGAGGTGAGGAATTTTAACTTTTTAAAAAAGTGGGTTTTCTTTCTTCTATAATCTATATTCTTTTCCCTCAAAGAAAAAAAATATCTATATTCTTTATAATATCAAATGCTGAAGTGTGTCATTTATTGTTATTATACTTATGTTGAGCCATATTGGTATGGCATTTCGGTTTATTTAGATCACTTTGATCCATTTCAATTGTAAGATCTATTAGTAAATGAGTAAATAAGTTAATTTAATTATTTTCTCTAAATTTATTAGTATATGAAGTTATTTATGTGTTTTTTAAATTAATATAAATCAAACAATAAAGATATTTTAAATAATTCATCTTATGAATGTGTTCATTTAAAATTTTAGTATAAAAAGATATTTAAAGGATATTGTTTACTAACTAAAGAATTTACAAAGTGACATAATTGGTTAGTTTCACACCAACAACATAATAATAAAAATTCCTAATTATTTTTTAGTGATACTTTAGTTGGTACAAATTTTACTACATTTCAATTTTAAATTTATATATATATCTAAAAGCTGGAGAGTAAAGTTTAATGTTGTTGCATTTTGTTGAGCCATATCAACACCACATCATCAACATATTTTCAGTGTTTTTTTCTCTCCTTTTTAATTATTTTTTTCCTTATTAATTTGCCACTTTACAATTACACATTTTCCAACATTGACTTACTTTTACCTTTTAATCCCCCCCACTATTTTATACCTTAACCTTACAATTTCTCCATCCTTTCATCTTCCTTTTATTTTGACTATTCTTCTCCCCATTTCTTTTACCATAAATTTTTTTTTATTTTCTCTTCCATTCAATCCATATTTTGCTCACACAAGAAGGAGAATACTCTCTCTCTCTCTCTCTCTCTCTCCTCTTTCTGTGGATATTTAATTCTTTAGATTGATGAATTTTTATATTTAACTCTACTTTAAGTTCATATGATTTGGTTATATTTTAATTTTTTTTATCTTTTTATTTTATTTTCTTTGTTGGTTACATGTTATCCTATGAAATTACAGAATGATTTAATGTTATTCTATTGCATAACATAACTTGAATAATTTGGTGTTTATAATTATATATTTTCTTTTGAATATTCTTCTACTCATCTTCTTTTATATAATTTTGTTTTTTGTCTCACATTCTCTTCCAAAGAAGGTGATTGCTCTCTCTCTCTCTCTCTCTCTCTCTCTCTCTCTCTCTCTCTCTCTCTCTCACATTAATTATTTCTTGCAACTCTGTTTTAGATAGATGATTTTTGTTTTTTTTTTTGTTTTTAGTGTCTCTACTTTTGGATGATATACTTTGGTGGTGTGTTTTTTGAGTTATTTATTATATGTACTCTCTATTCCTTGTATAGTTTTGGTTTGAGTTAATTTTTAGATATTTTAGAAGTAAGATGATTATGTATTTGAATGTCTCTATAAATTATTTGAGTAATATCAATTGTAAATTTGTGATGAGGTTTAATTTTCATGATAATCTTCTTAAGAGAATGAAAATTCGAGTAATTAATTTTGGAACTTAAAAATTTTAGCTGTAGAAAAAAAAAATCATAACACACTATACAAAATTTTGAATAATATAGATCACTTGAAAAAAGAATTGTATTTCTATCTTTTATCTCAAAAAAAATAATGGAATAATATATGTAGCGACTAGAAAAGTGGCCCAAGCTCACTTAGTTAGAACAGTGGAACCCAATACTTTAAGCGCAATACAATAAATTTGTAAGAGATGGGTTCGTTTAGTCAATTGCAATGCCAAGTAATTGCAAGCTGGAGGACAATAGGACTAACACAATTAATATGAATGAAAGAGATGCAAATTCAGCCTAAATTATTCCTTGGGCAAGTCCGAGGAGAGGTTGTTCATTAACAGTCAAAGTTGATTCTTTTACAGTCAATTTTAGTTTTCTCTCTCACTTCGTTTGTAGAATGTTCATCCCTTTTTCTAGACGTGTTCCTTTCCTTATATAGCCTTTCCCATTACATCTCAGCCCTCCATCTGTACATCTTAGGGGGATAATTTAGATGTTTGTTCCATCAAGACCCTTCTAGAGGTGGTAAAAAGAGTTGTGAGCTATTGAGTCACTATTCAGGTGTCTTTTTCTCATAAATGCGACTAGCTCAGTTGGTGCAAAGTATTGAATGCGGAGGTGATGGTCACCTTCCTAGATATTTCCCTTTTCTGTTACTTGCACGACTTTAACCTCTTCCATAGTGCTTCACTCTTTGGTGCAAGGAGCTAAGTACGGCTCTTCCGAGGTGCATTTACTCCTCAGGCTCTTCGGACAATGGGCCTGTTGGCCTCTTCTTCTCGAACCTCTTTTTCTAAATTTAGTCTGGTTCTGAGTGGTCTTGATGTCTTCCTTCCTCGATCCTAGCCCATGTGCCTGACTTGGGTTGACACATGAATGGGCCTTCGTTCACCCCCGGGCAGGGCCCATGGACCTTAAATGTCCTCAAATCACTTGCCCCCACAATATCAATCAAATGCACCTAAGTTTTTCCCCAAAAAAAAAAAAAAAAAACTCAAAATAATATAATGATATATTTGTAGAGATAGAGAGATGAAAAATAATTTTAGAAATAATATCACTGGTATGTTTTAGAGAATAAATTATACATTATACCACATTATAAAATAATTGTATATTCTCCTGCATCGCGTGGGTATGCAACTAGTTATATATAAAAGTTGAAGTGTAGTGTTTATTGTTATTATGCTCTTTTTGAAGCACATTTCGGTCCATTTTAGTCAACTTAAGTCCATTTCAGTCCAATTCAGTCCATGTGGTCCAATTCGGTCTATTTTAGTCAACTTCGGTGCATTTGGTCCACTTTAGTTCATTTAGTCTAATTTGGTTCATTCCATTTCGGTCCAATTCAGTCTTTTTCGGTCCATTTCTGTTATTTCAATCTATTTTGGTCCAATTTGATTCATTCTTTCTATTTCAGTCCATTTTGGACTAATTAAGCCTTAAATTGATACTTTTTTTTGTAAGTTGCCTATTTCAATTTTTGGGTCAAAATTTTTATTTTTTATTTCTTAATTATTGGGTTGAAAATTATGAAAATTTATTCTATTTAGACCAAACTTTTTAGTTTTGGGCTAAAAAATATAAATAACATAGGTAGAAAAAATTGGAGATATGGGTTCTAAAAAGGACAAAGTTTAGATACAAAATTGATTGTAAGTTACAAACTTACTCAATATCTTTTTATTAGACGTGAATTTTGACAAATCCACCATTGGATAACATATTCTTTTTATATTTTCTATGCTTGCAAAATTTCTAGAAAATTAAATACCAATAGTTATGTCATCAACAAATTGTTTAAATTGCAAATTTTTGTAATTTAAAATTATGCATAAAATATAACTGTGGGGCTGGAAAATTTGAGGTCCCAGCCCACTTTACATTCAGGGCCCAAGACCCAGGCTGAAGAGCCTAATTGCCGAGGACGCATGATGAAATCCCCAAAAAAGCCCAAGGATGTGGCCGAGGACGACCTCATGCTCAACACCTCACAAAACACCTAAAGAAAAAGACAAACTCAGTACAAGGGCAGTACAAGGGAGAAAGCTGCCAACACCGTAATGTGGAGCCCTGCATCTGACAAGCCCATACTCCAGACCATGCTATTCAACTTTTTCCAACCACCCCCAACCACTCTGATGTATGGATTGATAGGACGATTCAATACCCCAAAAAGGTAAAACTAACACGTAGATGCAAAACGGGAAGTAAACACTGGTATAAAAGGGAAAGAGAGCCAGGGGGGGGGGGACAAAAAATCCTACAAAAAGAAGAATGGGAAGAATGTGATGCTCCTCAGACTAAATCCGAGGACTCAAACCCTTCAAGCTACATTGATGTAAGGCTTAGCTATTCAAGCCAAACCTACCTCCGTATGAGCTTCCATAAAAATCACGACTAGACCGCTGTCCAACGACCAAGGCCCAGCCTTTCTCGCCCATTCTCTGTGAATTATATTGTTCAGGCCCTTTGCATGTGAGCCCAATGTCATTCTTGGGTCGTTAAAAATCATGTCCCTACAATTGGTGCCGTCTGTGGGAAGGCTTGCACGTTGGCGCAGGTGGCGATGGAGTCAAGCCTCAGTCAAGCAGAGGTCTGCGAAGGTTCCTCCATTTCCAGCGACATGCAGTTGTTGCTCCGAAAAAAATTTTCGCTAGGGGCTACGCCTCGCAGTGCCGATGGCACGGGCAGATCTAGGGGCTTCCAACATCAAGTTAACTCTCCCCACTTTGGTCGAGGGGCTAACCTTCCAGAAGTAAATAAATAAATAAATCAACACAAGTTTTGGACAGAAACAAGGCCTTGTATGGTCCTCAGACTCAAGCCTATGAGGAAACCAACTACTTAAAAGAAAAAATACAAGTTTTGGACAGAACCAAGGCCTTGTATGGTCCACGGCCTCAAACCTATGGGGAAACCAACTATTTAAAAGAAAAAATACAAGTTTTGGACAGAACTAAGGCCTTGTATGGTCCTCGGACTCAAGCCTATGGAGAAACCAACTACTTAAAAGAAAAAATACAAGTTTTGGACAGAACCAAGACCTTGTATGGTCCTCGGACTCAAGTCTATGGGGAAACCAACTACTTAAAAGAAAAAATACAAGTTTTGGACAGAACCAAGACCTTGTATGGTCCTCGGACTCAAGCCTATGGGGAAACCAACTACTTAAAAGAAAAAATACAAGTTTTGGACAGAACCAAGGCCTTGTATGGTCCTCGGACTCAAGCCTATGGGGAAACCAACTACTTAAAAGAAAAAATACAAGTTTTGGACAGAACCAAGGCCTTGTATGGTCCTCGGACTCAAGCCTATGGGGAAACCAACTACTTAAAAGAAAAAATACAAGTTTTGGACAGAACCAAGGCCTTGTATGGTCCTCGGACTCAAGCCTATGGGGAAACCAACTACTTAAAAGAAAAAATACAAGTTTTGGACAGAACCAAGGCCTTGTATGGTCCTCGGACTCAAGCCTATGGAGAAACCAACTACTTAAATATAAAAAATACAAGTTTTGGACAGAACAAAGGCCTTGTATGGTCTTCGGACTCAAGCCTATGGGGAAACCAACTACTTAAAAGAAAAAAAAAATACAAGTTTTGGACAGAACTAGGGCCTTATATGGTCCTCGGACTTAAACCTGTGGGGAAACCAACTACTTAAAAGAAAAATTCAAGTTTTGGACAGAACCAAGGCCTTGTATGGTCCTCGGACTCAAGCCTATGGGGAAGCCAACTACTTAAAAGAAAAAATACAAGTTTTGGACAGAACCAAGGCCTTGTATGGTCCTCAGACTCAAGCCTATGGGGAAGCCAACTACTTAAAAGAAAAAATACAAGTTTTGGAGAGAACCAAGGCCTTGTATGGTCCTCGGACTCAAGCCTATGGGGAAGCCAACTACTTAAAAGAAAAAATACAAGTTTTCGACAGAGGCCTTATATGGTCCTCGGACTCAAGCCTATGGGGAAGCCAACTACTTAAAAGAAAAAATACAAGTTTTGGACAGAACCAAGGCCTTGTATGGTCCTCGGATTCAAGCCTATGGGGAAACCAACTATTTAAAAGAAAAAATACAAGTTTTGGACAGAACAAAGGTCTTGTATGGTCCTCGGACTCAAGCCTATGGAGAAACCAACTACTTAAAAGAAAAAAAAAATACAAGTTTTGGACAGAACTAAGGCCTTGTATGGTCCTCGGACTCAAACCTGTGGGGAAACCAATTACTTAAAAAAAATAATAATAATAATAATACAAGTTTTGGACAGAACCAAGGTCTTGTATGGTCCTCGGACTCAAGCCTATGGGGAAACTAACTACTTAAAAGAAAAAATACAAGTTTTGGACAGAACCAAGGCCTTGTATGGTCCTCGGACTCAAACCTATGGGGAAGCCAACTACTTAAAAAGAAAAAATACAAGTTTTGGACAGAACCAAGGCCTTGTATGGTCCTCGGAATCAAGCCTATGGGGAAACCAACTACTTAAAAGAAAAAAAAAATACAAGTTTTGGACAGAACTAAGGCCTTGTATGATCCTCGGACTCAAGCCTATGGGGAAACTAACTACTTAAAAGAAAAAATACAAGTTTTGGACAGAACCAAGGCCTTGTATGGTCCTCGGACTCAAGCCTATGGGGAAACCAACTACTTAAAAGAAAAAATACAAGTTTTGGACAGAATTAAGGCCTTGTATGGTCCTCGGATTCAAGCCTATGGAGAAACCAACTACTTAAATATAAAAAATACAAGTTTTGGACAGAACAAAGGCCTTGTATGGTCTTCGGACTCAAGCCTATGGGGAAACCAACTACTTAAAAGAAAAAAAAAATACATGTTTTGGACAGAACTAAGGCCTTGTATGGTCCTCGGACTCAAACCTGTGGGGAAACCAACTACTTAAAAGAAAAAATACAAGTTTTGGACAGAACCAAGGCCTTGTATGGTCCTTGGACTCAAGCCTATGGGGAAGCCAACTACTTAAAAGAAAAAATACAAGTTTTGGACAGAACCAAGGCCTTGTATGGTCCTCAGACTCAAACCTATGGGGAAGCCAACTACTTAAAAGAAAAAATACAAGTTTTGGACAGAACTAAGGCCTTGTATGGTCCTCGGACTCAAGCCTATGGGGAAGCCAACTACTTAAAAGAAAAAATACAAGTTTTCGACAGAGGCCTTATATGGTCCTCGGACTCAAGCCTATGGGGAAGCCAACTACTTAAAAGAAAAAATACAAGTTTTGGACGGAACCAAGGCCTTGTATGGTCCTCGGATTCAAGCCTATGGGGAAACCAACTACTTAAAAAAAATACAAGTTTGGACAAACAAAGGTCTTGTATGGTCCTCAGACTCAAGCCTATGGAGAAACCAACTACTTAAAAGAAAAAAAAAATACAAGTTTTGGACAGAACTAAGGCCTTGTATGGTCCTCGGACTCAAACCTGTGGGGAAACCAACTACTTAAAAAAAAATAATAATAATAATACAAGTTTTGGACAGAACTAAGGTCTTGTATGGTCCTCGGACTCAAGCCTATGGGGAAACCAACTACTTAAAAGAAAAAATACAAGTTTTGGACAGAACCAAGGCCTTGTATGGTCCTCGGACTCAAGCCTATGGGGAAGCCAACTACTTAAAAGAAAAAATACAAGTTTTGGACAGAATCAAGGCCTTGTATGGTCTTCGGACTCAAGCCTATGGGGAAGCCAACTACTTAAAAGAAAAAATACAAGTTTTGGACAGAACTAAGGCCTTGTATGGTCCTCGGACTCAAGCCTATGGGGAAACCAACTACTTAAGAAGAAAGAAAAAATACAAGTTTTGGAGAGAACCAAGGCCTTGTATGGTCCTCGGACTCAAGCCTATGGGGAAGCCAACTACTTAAAAGAAAAAATACAAGTTTTCGACAGAGGCCTTGTATGGTCCTCGGACTCAAGCCTATGGGGAAGCCAACTACTTAAAAGAAAAAATACAAGTTTTGGACAGAACCAAGGCCTTGTATGGTCCTCGGATTCAAGCCTATGGGGAAACCAACTACTTAAAAGAAAAAATACAAGTTTTGGACAGAACAAAGGTCTTGTATGGTCCTCGGACTCAAGCCTATGGAGAAACCAACTACTTAAAAGAAAAAAAAAAATACAAGTTTTGGACAGAACTAAGGCCTTGTATGGTCCTCGGACTCAAACCTGTGGGGAAACCAATTACTTAAAAAAAAATAATAATAATAATACAAGTTTTGGACAGAACCAAGGTCTTGTATGGTCCTCGGACTCAAACCTATGGGGAAACTAACTACTTAAAAGAAAAAATACAAGTTTTGGACAGAACCAAGGCCTTGTATGGTCCTCGGACTCAAACCTATGGAGAAGCCAACTACTTAAAAAGAAAAAATACAAGTTTTGGACAGAACCAAGGCCTTGTATGGTCCTCGGAATCAAGCCTATGGGGAAACCAACTACTTAAAAGAAAAAAAAAAAATACAAGTTTTGGACAGAACTAAGGCCTTGTATGATCCTCGGACTCAAGCCTATGGGGAAACTAACTACTTAAAAGAAAAAATACAAGTTTTGGACAGAACCAAGGCCTTGTATGGTCCTCGGACTCAAACCTATGGGGAAACCAACTACTTGAAAGAAAAAATACAAGTTTTGGACAGAATTAAGGCCTTGTATGGTCCTCGGACTCAAGCCTATGGAGAAACCAACTACTTAAATATAAAAAATACATGTTTTGGACAGAACAAAGGCCTTGTATGGTCTTCGGTCTCAAGCCTATGGGGAAACCAACTACTTAAAAGAAAAAAAAAAATACAAGTTTTGGACAGAACTAAGGCCTTGTATGGTCCTCGGACTCAAACCTGTGGGGAAACCAACTACTTAAAAGAAAAAATACAAGTTTTGGACAGAACCAAGGCCTTGTATGGTCCTCGGACCAAGCCTATGGGGAAGCCAACTACTTAAAAGAAAAAATACAAGTTTCGACAGAGGCCTTATATGGTCCTCGGACTCAAGCCTATGGGGAAGCCAACTACTTAAAAGAAAAAATACAAGTTTTGGACGGAACCAAGGCCTTGTATGGTCCTCGGATTCAAGCCTATGGGGAAACCAACTACTTAAAAGAAAAAATACAAGTTTTGGACAGAACAAAGGTCTTGTATGGTCCTCAGACTCAAGCCTATGGAGAAACTAACTACTTAAAAGAAAAAAAAAATACAAGTTTTGGACAGAACTAAGGCCTTGTATGGTCCTCGGACTCAAACCTGTGGGGAAACCAACTACTTAAAAAAAAAATAATAATAATAATACAAGTTTTGGACAGAACCAAGGTCTTGTATGGTCCTCGGACTCAAGCCTATGGGGAAACCAACTACTTAAAAGAAAAAATACAAGTTTTGGACAGAACCAAGGCCTTGTATGGTCCTCGGACTCAAGCCTATGGAGAAGCCAACTACTTAAAAGAAAAAATACAAGTTTTGGACAGAACCAAGGCCTTGTATGGTCCTCGGACTCAAGCCTATGGGGAAGCCAACTACTTAAAAGAAAAAATACAAGTTTTGGACAGAACCAAGGCCTTGTATGGTCCTCGGAATCAAGCCTATGGGGAAACCAACTACTTAAGAAGAAAAAAAAAATACAAGTTTTGGATAGAACCAAGGCCTTGTATGGTCCTCGGACTCAAGCCTATGGGGAAACCAACTACTTAAAAGAAAAAATACAAGTTTTGGACAGAACCTAGGCCTTGTAGGGTCCTCGAACTCAAGCCTATGGGGAAGCCGACTACTTAAAAGAAAAAATACAAGTTTTGGACAATTGCAAGGCCTTGTATGGTCCTCGGACTCAAGCCTATGGGGAAACCAACTACTTAAATAGAAAAAATACAAGTTTTGGACACAACCCGGTACAATCATACCTCGGTCCTCGGATCAGATGCCGGGTGTTATCAAAAACACGGCCAAAATTCCACACTACTCGGCAACCGTATCAGATGGTTTATTTTGGGTTCCTTATTCTCGGGTAACTACCTCACGTGCGTTACGGTACACTCTGTAGTTATCTCGGTTAGTCTCATAAGTTTAATCTGTTATTGATTGGTATTATTATATTTGATAGTTTCAATAGGTTCAAATTAGTAGCTTTTTGTTACAAGGTTTCCTGTCCTAAGTATCGTTAAAGGAAAATACACATGTAGCACACCCATTCACAAAATAATTGCTGCAGAAAAGAAAAGTATTTAGAATTAAAACAAATTCATCTTTTATTAAGACAAAGAAATAGTACAACGTACAATGAAAGAGCTTGAATAAACTTATGCTATAAACTAACTACATAAGCAAAAAGAAAAGATACAAGGGAGTGAACAAAAAACAGAAGAGAGATGCAGCAGTTCTAAAACGGTGCCTACGAAAACCATTCATCAATACTTTTACATGCCCATAACTCAGGCAGCAAGAGAACCCAACTTGGGGTTGGCACCGTTGAAGAAAAGGTGTAGGGAGCCGGAAGTTGATGAGCCTCCATGTTAGCCACGCCTGCGATAAAGCAGACGGCGCTGATGACGGAAAACCTTACTTCTGACGCACCAAGAATCTGATGTGACCAGTGCTTGCTTCGGATTTTGACTGAAAGAGGCAGAGATACCATCCCCACCTTATCAGAACGGAAGATCATCTTGAGTTTGTGTCTTCCCTGTCCAGACCGCAACACCTTGAGTTTTGGAAGGATTCGGTGCCTCTGAAACGGGTGTAGATCCTTCATCCCCTCCCATGCCTCAAACATATTGCTTTAAGGGTGGATGGCACTGGAGATGGATATTGTGAGTATGGTGGGAGGATTATGAATTGGGATGGGGCTGAAGGGTTTATATGTAGGAGGAGTAACCCCCTATCCTACTTATATAGAGGGTAAACTGGTGGCATTTAATTTACGCATGTTCCCAAGAAATGCTACGGACGAGATAGTCTTTGCTCAACTCCTAGCGCCGCCTGCAACCATAAAGTTTGGATAGCCTCGTGAAGGAGACATATTAATGGCACGCCTCGAACACTGAAACGTCAAAGGCGCCACGTGAGAAAATCTAGAGGGATGTCTCACAATTTGGCGTGCCCCCCATGCAAGTACAATAACCCCGACATTAATGAAGTGTGGAGCTGGGCAAGTCATGGTTTGGGCCTAACATTACCGAAACCCTCCTCCCCAATAATAAGGTCGAGTAGTAGGATTTTGAGGGGCTATTGTGGGGTCAGGAAATTTGAGGTCCCAACCCACTTTACATTCAGGGCCCAAGACCCAGGCTGAGGAGCCTAATTGCCGAGGATGCATGATGAAAGCCCCAAAAAAGCCCAAGGATGTGGCCGAGGACGACCTCATGCTCAACACCTCACAAAACGCCTGAAAAAAAAAAAGGACAAACTCAGTACAAGGGTAGTATAAGGGAGTAAGCTGCCAACACCATAATGTGGAGCCCTGCATCTAACAAGCCTATACTCCAGACCATACTATTTAGCTTTTCCCAACCACCCCCAACCACTGATGTATGGATTGATAGGATGAGTCAATACCCCAAAAAGGTAAAACTGACACATAGACGCTAAACGAGAAGTAAACACTAGTATAAAAGGGAAAGAGAGCCAAGGGGGAGAGGGGGGGGGGGACAAAAAATCCTACAAAAAGAAGAATGGGAAGAATGTGATGCTCCTCGGACTTAGTCCGAGGACTCAAATCCTTCAAGCTACATTGATGTAAAGCTTAGCTATTCAGGCCAAACCTACCTCCGTATGAGCTTCCATAAAAATCACGACTAGACGACCATCCAACGACCAAGGCCCAGCCTTTCTCACCCATTCTCTATGAATTATATTGTTCGAGCCCTTTGCATGCGAGCCCAATGTCATTCTTGGGTCATTAAAAATCGTGTCCCTACAATAGTCATTGTACCTATATTTGGAATTAAAAAAAATTGCTACAGTTTTTAACTTTTATAATAATCTATATATAAAATAATAGGTGAAGCAGAGAGAGTGTGAAATTGAATTCCAAATTAGAACTCTAATTTTGTGCCATGTGTTTAGAATCTGAAATTGAAATTGTATTTTGCATCATGTGGCTAAATGTATGTGGGCTTCTCATTAAAACCACTTATATGTATCGGGTCAAGTGGGTTACTGTGCTAATTAAGTTTTTTCTTGATTTTGTAGTGAAACGTGAAAACCAAAGAGATTAATATCAGTGATAAGAACTTGGTTTAGGTACATTGCATAATTTCCAAAAAAATAGCAAAGCCAGAGTTTGCATCTTTGTTATAAATTGCTTGCAAAGTTTGCATCTTTACATTTACACTGAATTTCAGATTAAAATTCTTTCTTCTTGGTTCTGACACTGAATTTTGTTTACTATTCACTTACAAAGTTTGCATCTTTACATTGTTATAAATTGCTAATATGTGATTAGATGCACATTATGCCTAAAATTCACTATCCTTATATTTGGCTTTTTGTTCAGGTTGGGCACCTATAAGAATGAAGAAAGCACTGCTATGGACCGATGGATAATACTTTTTGTAGATTGCAAAGGAACTTAGTGATTAATGGAATCTCACGCGAATTGGAGAGGACCCGGCTGTAGATGTTTGGATGGCAGATGTGAGTCATTATGTTTTAAAAATGTTCAGTGAAGGTAAAGATTATGAACAATGTAAATTTTCCGGAGAGAGATTTATTATTCTATACTTACACAAGTTTGGTCGCCTTCTTGGAGTGGATCACTCCACCCTGTCTTTCTATTGGAATTTTTTATTTAGATTGTTACAATTTAATTCGAAATTTTATTTGAATTTTCCTATTGTTGTTACTATCATATATTATCATTCCAATTTTACTATACACGTGTACAATCTAATTATTTTTAATTTTGCTATCATGTGTAGAAGCCAATGAGATGAAATTAATAACACATTAAACACTCATGCTTTGGGAATCAGTAGTACTAATCTAAATCCATTGGACCTGCTTCGTGATAATACAACTATGAAGGATGTATAAAAACACGCACAAACCCATCTCTCTATAAAAAGAGATTGGAGAGAATTTCTTTTATCAGTCATGAAACTTTAGAGGTTTTTTTTTCACACAAATGCCCATCATGTTACAAAATTACCCATCATAAAACTACAAAATGAGTACAACTCTAAGGATTTTTTTTTTTTTTTTTAATTTAAAATTTTTTAAGCTGCGAAAATTTCAATCACCAATAAAGATTAAAGATTCAAAAGCATGAATGGATCTTTTGGATAAACATTGTCACCAAGGTTCATCTTTCTGTGTACAATATATATACTGCTAAGTTTTGTTAATGAAATTTTCTGATTAATAATATGAATTTAGACTTAACTGAGCCTTTTAAACATGAATAAACTCATAATTAATAATATATTCATTCCTGTGCGGTAGCACAGGACTACATACTAGTTTAAATTTAATATAACATGTGTTTCATAGAATGAGGGCTGGTGTATAGTTTTTTTTTAAAATATTTATAGATATGATCAAATTAGTCAACCGATAATGATATATTTATATATAAAAAATCCTTTTAATAACATATATCCTCTATATATATATATATATATATATATATAACAATATGATAATTATGTAATTTAAATTTTTTATTATATTACGTTTTACCCACATCATTTATGGGCATCAATTGCTTCACAAGTAGAATTGATTCAATTGAATGGACTTAACCTAAATGACCTTAAATCCTAATTGGTTCAAGCTGTCAAAAGTTCCCATCTTCTGAGTCCTCCAGTAAAGGGACCCATTTCTATGCATGCTATTTCTCTCCTCCAAAAGTACCATCAAAGAAGAATCATTTTCAACACTAAACCTTCTTCATAATCCCTTATAATGGAAGCCTTCAAAGTACCAATCATGTTGAATGTAAATGCACTAATAAAAACTAGTTAAGTTCTTGTAAATGTAAATTGTTGAGGAAGTTAATACAATCTAAGTTATTCTTTACACTTTTGAGCCAGCTAGTCTAATTGGGATCCAACATGAGCTTGAACTTCATCTGGTTGATTCTCAGCTTGTATTCTTGCTCGCTTGTCAACAGCTCCTCAGACAGCTTTGCTAATGATTCCTTGGATGCTTCTCTTCAAGAGTTTGCTTTCAATACATAGCTGTCCTCAGAAGCAGGGGATTGTGGAACAGGGGAGCTAACTTTAGCTTCGTTCACATCCCATCAAGAACTATGTCCGTGCCCCATATAAAGAGACTTGATGTGGTCTATCAGTACTTGGGCAACTGATCTTCTACTGATCACTCCTGTTGTTGGCTTCATGGTTTTTGATGCATCAAATGTTAGTGCCAAAAGCTTCAGAAAGCTCAATCTCAACTCAATAGGCAAGCCTATATTGAGAGTAAAGTACCCTATAGACATAAATTGTACTGCGAGAAAGCACCAGTGTGTAGCTTAAAGCCTGAGAGCAGGGAAAAATTCATGATGGGGGAATTCAAACTTTGGAGTTTAGCATACTAGATGTATTCCTTACATGGTCACAACCAAAAAGTTCAATCCAAATCCTACAGCATGCAACATAAAAGGAAATAAATTTGGAAAAAAGCTCTATATGGATTCCTCTCAAGAATTCTAGTGACCAGCATTCAATGTTTATTCATTTAAGAATTCTACTTTTTCATTACCCATACCTTTTATACGTGACACATACAACAGAGGCAGGAAAGTGTATGACAATTGACTTTTTTTATTCTACGAACTCTATAGCCATGAACACAAGGTTAAGCATTTGAAAAGGCCAGAAAATTCTATAGGAAACAACATGATAATTGGATATATATTCAAGTCAAAATCTAGATAGTAGAGTAAGATGTCTGGTTTTCCATTAGCATTACATTTTGCAACATTAAAAGCTCTCAAATTATAATAGTGCTATATGCTACACACACTAGGGAAATCATCTTTCCTCATTCTACAATCTCTATAGCCATGAATACCATTAAGAGTTGGCAGTTGAAAAGGCCTGAAAGTTCTATAGAAAACATCATAATAGGACAGTGTCAACTCTCACTAAAATGCAGACCAGGTCCCCAACTTAGACAAAGAGCTGAACATTCAACATAGGGAATAAACAACCTACCACCAAAATCACAAACACTCCGATCATGATCAGAAAAGATGTGCAAATCTAAAAGTGAACATTTGCAAGGGGCCAACATCTTTTTGCATTTAGCCCAACCAACTTTCGAAAAGAGCATCAAATATATTCTTATCCTATAGACATGACTGGTTTTAAAAATAGTTACTCTCTTTTAAGTAAACTATTTAGGGAATCTATTTTCTCAAAACTCACTTACCATATAAAAGATATACTCTAGCTGTGAGCCCCAATGCACCACAAAAGGGGAAGAAAACATTTTACAATTACTGAAAGTCTTCAAAAATGAAGAGTTTCATTGAAATCTTATAAAATAAGCTAAAAGAGGAGAGCAAACAAATGATAAACCACAACCAAAAACACCAATTAGATATGAACCAAGAAGGTTGCCAATAACAAAATTCATGCTCACTTCCACTCTTACTTGCAGTAGCTTCAAAATCACCTATCAACTAATCACCAGTCGTTCAAGCTGATATGATAACAAAACCTAGAGCTAGCTAGCATTTTCAGATTATGAATCCTGAATTCCAGCCAACCCTTGCTGGTAGAGCTGCAAATTCATGTTTCAAAACTAAAGCTAGCATTTTCACAACTAGAGCTAGTTAAACTTCGTCCCAAAGATATTACCTCATAAATTAATCAAGAATAGATGTCTGCCAAGCTAATTGGGGATTCACAATAATATCACACCAAAGAAGATAGGGCAGCAATTGTACAAAGACATATTTCAACCTTTAACAATCCTTTTCATCTTATCTCCAATATATATATATATATAATATTGAACAGAGCTTGATTCTAGATACTATATAACTTTAGCACATAATAATTTAGAAGACAAGGAAACACTACTGAGAACGTACAAAAGGAAATCATAATATGGCTAATAACAATAAAAAGGAAACCATAAGAACAACTATTTAGTTAATGAACTCAAAAGGTATGCATTTCTTATTAACAGCCAAACAGCAATGCTAAACAACGATTGTTCTGGCTAAGCAGAGAATCCTAACCAAGGCATACAAACTGTAATTCAAATATCATCATCATGATAATCATCATCGACATCAAAACACAACAAGTAACAAAACGATTGAACAAACAAAAAAAGCTCAATTGAGAGCAGCAACACCGGAATTCTCACTCGTGCGAGCAAGTTTAGTCCACTCAGTATGAAACGAACCGGGCCTATCAATCCTCTCATAAGTATGCGCACCGAAAAGGTCCCTCTGCGCCTGCACCAAGTTTGCAGGCAGCCTTGCCCGCCTATACGTATCAAAATACGACAGACTAGCACACATCCCCGGTGTGCTAATCCCTGCTGACACCGCCAACCCAACAACCCTCCTCCACGCGGCCTGCCTCTGCACCATCTCCCTAGCAAACTCCGGGTCCACCACCAAACTCGCCAAATTCGGATTCCTCTTATAAGCCTTCTTAATCCTATCCAAAAACACAGCTCTTATAATACACCCACCTTTCCAAATCCTCGCCAATTCCCCCAAATTCAAGTCCCAACCTTTCTCCACGCTCTTTGCTCTCAACAAATTCATTCCTTGAGCGTAACTACAAATTTTCGAAGCGTATAAAGCTTGCCTCACATCATCAATCAGTCTCTTCTTATCAATTCCCTTCTTCACTCCCCCCAACTGCTCATCTTCTTTCAAACCCGCCTCCCTCAACGCCGCGGCGGCGCTCTCTCTCTCCTCCTTCAACCCACTCATATACCGACCATCCAACGACGCCGCAATCGTCGGCGCTGCTATCGAAAGCTCCGCCGCCTGCTGAACAGTCCATTTCCCAGTCCCTTTCATCCCCGTCTTATCCAACACCTTATCCACCAATTCGCCCTCGCCAAACTCATCCTTAACCCTAAAAATATCCGCCGTAATCTCCACCAAGAAGCTCTCCAACTCGCCGCGATTCCACTCGGCGAAAATATCGGCGAGCTCCGAATTCGACAACCCGCCGATATTCTTCAACACATCGTAGGCTTCGGAAATCAATTGCATGTCGCCGTATTCAATTCCGTTGTGTACCATTTTGACGAAGTTGCCGGAACCGCCTTCGCCGATGTAGGTCACGCAAGGACCGTCGTCGACCTGAGCGGCGACTCTCTGAAGAATGTTCTGGACATTCGAATACGCTTGATAAGAACCTCCGGGCATCAACGAAGGACCGTATCGGGCACCTTCTTCGCCGCCCGATACGCCCATGCCGAGATACAGCAAGCCTTGCATCGAGGCCTGTTCGATACGGCGCTCGGTGTTTAGGTACCATTCGTTGCCGCCGTCGATGATGGAATCGCCTGGCTCCATGAAAGAGGAGAAGGCGGCGATGGTTTGATCGACCGGGGAGCCGGCCTTGACGAGGATGATGATGGATCTGGGGCGCTGGATTGAGAGGACGAAGTCGCGAGGAGTGTAGTGTGGGGTGAGAGGGAGGCCGCCTTCGGTTTGGGCGCGGTGGTGGGTCTCGTCGACTTTGGAAGCGGTGCGGTTGTAGACGGAGATTGGGAAGCCTTTCTCGGCGATGTTTAGGGCTAGGTTTTGGCCCATCACGGCTAGCCCTGCTAGGCCTATGTGTGAGAGAGCTGGCGTCGCCATGGTTTCAATGAGCTGAGCTTTTTTGGATTAGAGAGAGAGAGAGAGAGATTGGAAATGGTGGGTAGGGTTGGTGAGTGAGTGAGAGAGAGAGAGAGAGAGGAATTTATGTTATATTTGATGTGTTGGGAGTGACGGACTAGTCGAGGGAGTGTTTAAGTACGAAACTCGAATTGAAATGAGAAAATGGGTGAAATGGACAGAGAGAGTTTAGAACACGCCTTGATAGAGCGGCTCATGGCGTGCACGAAAGGACGTCGTCGATGATTCCTAAAGATTTTGATTTTTATACCTCCATTTGTATTTGTTTTTTTTTTAAAATTTTTTAATTTTTTTTTTTAATTTACAAGTGTCTTGTACTACAAAAATTTTCAAGTACAGGACTTTATAATTGAATTGACACATTTTCATATATTAAATGTTTAGAAATTAAGGGAGGAAATAATTCAAACGGTGGAGTTTCATTAAAATTAGTTAGCTATTGGAAGAGAGGTAACTTGACCCATACAGTGGCGGAGTCAAGAATTTATTTTTTGGAGGTCATATATAAATTTTTTTTTTTTTGGTAATTGTATATGAAATGCAAAATAGTAATGTACAATTGTGTACTATTTTGGAAGAATGCTAATTGGAAGTTGCCGCTTTAGCATTAGAACCCAAAAATGTACTATTTTTTGAATTACCATCTTCAAATTTTTTTTTTCTTGAAGAATGCGTCAATAGTCCTAAACTTGCCTATGAACCTAGATTTATCAAATTAAATTATCACTCATTAAATAAAATGACCGAGATTTAAAAAAATACTAATAGTCCAAAGATTGTTAAATGAAAGACAAACAATCATTCAAATGCCAATGCATAAAAAAATAAATAAATAAACAACAACCAAATACATGTTAATATAGTAGTATATACGGTATATTTTAATCAACTAATCAAGTACATTTATAATTTATAAAGCCATTCGGTATATAATATATTGATTATTATTGTGGGGGTTGACTAATCAATAAATTATTAAAGTCGTGTAAATTGGGCCTGTGGCCCATCTGAGGACGTAGAACTGTCCGAGGAGGCCCAAATCGGGTTGTAAGGGTAACCAAACGAAAGGAAGAGTAGATATCGCGTAAGGTGAGTTTAGTATTCATCCGAGGACAAAATCCTTCTCGGAAATATAAGTCCGAGGACGACCTGAACGTCAGCTTGTTATAAACATACTTCGGAGCTTCGTTACCACTAAAAGTAGGATATGAGGCCAAGGGTAAGAAAGAAAAGGGAAACAAATATTTATGACAACAGCTGCCTCCGCATTAATTGCCTCTCAACTAACTCTCTGGCCGTATTAATGTGGAGGTGATGCCTGAACAGTGATGAAGCAGCCTTACAGCTGCTGGTTGGAGGTTCCAGAAGGTGTTAGATGGGACAGAAAGAAATCCCCCGAACCCAACCTACACGTGTGTGGTGAAGATGATATCAAGAGGGCAGTATATAACAAAAAAGAAGGCATTAAGGGAAAAAGATCGGAACATCAAAAAACAGAGAATACTCAGAAGAAAACCTTATAAACCAAAGAACTGAACTTGTTTCAAGGAAAAATTGATTGTTATATCTATGCTAATCTATTTATAAACGTGAGGTTTAATCGTTTTTTTTTTTAGAGTTAACTTAGTTCTTGGATACCCACGCTCTACAAATTTTATTGTTTGGGTCTTCAACGTACGAACTCAATACCAGTTTGGGATCGTTACAAATTGAGTCCTTACAATTATAATAATAAATAATATATTATAAGAAATATATATAAAAACCAGTGAAAAGTAAAGTAAAAAAAATCAAAACAAAGCAAATGCAAAATACCTGGGCAAGAGTTAAAAATAAGGGGTCAACCGGTCAACTAAGGGCATAGAGCATTGCATAGTCAGGGGATGAAGGCCCATGGCATAGAAGCTTCAATATTTCACTCTTTCTTGTCTAGTTTAGTCACATAGTACATAACTTTTACTTTTAAACAAATTACAGCAGTAGTGGGAGTGAGGAAAAACAAAGAATTGAAAAGGAAAAAGAAGAAGAAGAAGAAGAAGGCAAACACCAAGTCGCCAATGGAGAGAGAGAGAGAGAGAGAGAGAGAGAGAGAGAGAGAGTCACCTGTGTGAGGCAAAATATTTTTGTAATTGTGTGGGGGACTTGGTGGTGCGACACATCAACAAAGTTTCTGACTTTTCAATCTTTCTATTGTTGTGTACAAGGAAGCCCTCAATCATATGTTGGAATGAAAATTAGAATTTGTTTACCTTTTATTTGTTGAGATAATTGTTAAAATACTTATGTGTTCATTTTAAAGATGCTGAATGTTTAATTATTGTAATTTGTTGACATATGTATTTATGGACTATATTTTATTCAAATGAAAATTATGTTTATTTTTACACTTTCTTAAATATATATATATATATATATCTATGTGTGTGTGTGTATTATTAAGTATGGGGAGCAAAAATGATAAGGTTATTTGAAAATTTTCAAATTATTTAAGATATTTCCACACACAAGAAAAAATAATAATCTTTTTCAAAAATTTTGGGGGGCCAAGTCCCCCCTCAGTCCTCAAGTGGCTCTGCCACTGGAGATGTGTTTTTGTAAACATGTTTTATCAAGTTTTTTGTTTAGTAAAACATTTCGAAAATTTTTATGAAGTATTTTATAATTAATAGAAAACATTTTCAGGTCTAATCAACATGATAAACCAAATTGTAGAATGAAATAAACATAATAAAATGTGTAAAATTAATATTTTATAGCAAAACAAATAGGGTGTTTAGGTTTTGATTTTGAGTTTTTGATCTTGTTTACTCCAAATTCACATCCAAACACTTTTTTTTTCTTCATCAAAAGTTGTTCTCATCACTTTTGAAAAAAAAAATTTTCTTGTTTTTTTTTTATAATGTGGGGCGCAAGTACTTTATGGGCCAGACCCATTCACCCATGGGGAATCCAAAGGTCCAAGCCGAGGAGGGCTATGGCCCAAGCTCGATAATATAAAATACAAGGTAGCCTTGGGATACAGCCGAGGACAATTCAGTCCTCGGCAGACTCAAAGTCCCACCGGAGTGAAGGGGTAAAAACGGTATAGGACTAAAACTTGGAAGAAAAATCTAAGAAATATCCAGGGAAAGCTGCCCTTACTGCCATTCAATACTCTGAACCTGACAGAGCCGTATTCTATGGCTTTTACAACCACCCTCAACGACTTTGGGTATGGGCTGATGGGACAAGTATCAGTCTTGGAAAGGTTGACTCTATACGTGGACGAAGGACAATGAACGCAGGCGGATATAAAAGGAAAAATAAATAACCTAGAGAAGGGGCTGGGAAAAATGGCCAAAAACCAGAGCCTCCCAGCCCACCTCCAGGAGAAAGATCCCAGGGGTGAAGAAAACTTAACCGTGTGTGAACACCACGGAAAACCTGCCGCCTGGTGACCATGGCCTAGCCTTTCAAACCCACGCTCTACAAATGATATTGTTTGGGCCTTTTTATGTGAGAACCCAACACTGTTACGGTTCGTTACGAATCGTGTCCTTACATATAATGATTTTGAGTTTTTTTCTTCAAGATTTTGACTTTGCAACTTATATGTTTTGATTATTTCTTTCCTCTCTCTCTCTTTTTTTTTTTTTTTTTTTTTTTTTTTGTGTCAATAGTTATACAACACTATATATTTTAGATTTTCCTTATTTTTGTACTTATTTTTTCATCTTAAATTTTTAGATATGATTTTCATTTGTATGATAAAAATCCAATTAAGATGTGTTAAGCGGTTTATATATATATATATATATATATATATAATATTTGATAGGGATTTTAGGTAGAAATTATTTAGAATTGATCAAATTTTAACATATTATTAATAAACATTAAAATATCATTTGTTTAAATGTAAAGAAGACATAAAAATCAATAATTTAATTTTCTTTACAAAAAGTCGAGTGGGGATCTGTATTAACAACTCAAGAGAGCTGGACAATACCATCATGCTATAAAAGTGGCGTGAGGGAATGTGAATCAAGATTAGAATTTTTAGTTTAACTCTGCAATTGATTGAATTTTACCAAATTATTATAATTTAATTAAATATTAAAATATTATTTTCTCTAAATGTAGAGAAGACATCTTAATCAAGATTTTTTTCTTAACTTATTAAAAAAATAATAAAAAGATTCAATTGTGAAAGAAAAAGTAGATTAAGAAGGTTAACATAAATAGAAGTAAAAATCATTTTGTGGGGGCTTCAAAAACACCCAAAAAGGGAATAGCGACAGATGTTCTTGATCTACACAACTAATTTCTAAAAAATGGAAGAAAAAAATTTCACAATGGGAAGATTAGACAATAAATTTAAAGGTAGAAATCAGCTAATTCATACTTTCATATATGGGGGAACCACATACCCGAGGTACATGAGAAGGATTTAAAGGTAAAAATACAAAAGAAAAACTCTCTAACTCTCTCTCCTATTGTTGTCTAGACTTTCTCTCTCTAATAATCTCAACCCCTCTTTGTTGCCTTCCTCCTTTTATAGCCACTTTCTCTCTTCCTCCAGTTGTTTAGACTCCAGCTGGATTTGGAGGATACTTGTCCTATCAACCTTCTACTCTGCTATTTCTTGATCATGAAAGAGAACTTTTGAGGGTGCTTCCACTATCCAAGTCAATCATTCAGCATTTAATGCGACTAATATTAGGTGAGGGAACTTATTAATACGGAGGTGATTGCTTCATTGGGTTCTGTGTTTTCTTTATCGTGTCCCTTGGGGTGAACTTAGAAGATGGGCGGTTCCAGTTGAGCAAGGGATGTGTTATCCGAGGCTCCTTTGTCACCACGGGGTGAAGGTTTAAGAGGTCACCTCAATTATGAACCTAGGGAAAGGCTGTTATCCTAGATTTCCATGGTTGTAAGTACGATGGGCTTCTTATTGTTTAGAAGATCATTTCATTTATGGTCATACCTTGGGCCGGGTCCATTCTTCGGACTGAACTCTCGGGCCTTGCCCTTAGGGCCAAATTTAGGTTTCCCCCCCCCCCCCCCCCACACACACACACTCATTTTAAGGGAAAATAATAAGAAAAATGTCTAAACAATTGAAATGAAAATAAATTTAAACCATTTTCAAATTTCTTAATTTTCTTCATAATAAATATTATACCAGTTGGAATTAATCGTAATTTTTTTTTTGAGAAGAATTAATCGTATATATATCATGGAAAATGATAGCGATCAAGGAATCAGTTAGTTGAACAGCACGGATCACGATGATGTTGAGGGCTTGAAAGATAAGAAATAAAAGATCAGAGGAGACCAGGGTTGGCCGGTCAAAATTCCTCTGATGATGAAGTTAGCAATTCTCCTCTTAAAGAAATATATTGTCTGGAAAGAAGAAATACTTAGCCTCTCTTTCTCGGAGATTCATCTCCTTTTATAGGTTTAGGGAACGGTTATCCGTTGGATAACTTCCCCCTATTTCACGGAGTCCGGAGCGTACAATTTGATAACCGCTATAGCGGTTATCTTTTCATGTCAAAACTGCCTTGCTCTCGTCCTAAGTGCTGTTTGGACGAGAAATAGTTCACCAGTTACTACACGTCGTCCAGAGGTTTCTCTAGACGACAGTAGTGTAGTCTGCCTTGTGAACTTAGGACGACGTACCTTTTGTATGGACGACATCCATGGACGAGTAAGGAGTTGGCTATTTTTTAGACACCATCAGAAAATATTATATTCATTGATTTCATGACTTAAGTATTCGTTTGGATACGAATGAAACTCCCAGCGTTTGCGTCTACGTTTCCTTTTTTTTTTTTTTTTAGAAGTATATTTCTGTGGCTTTATGTCACACCAGTGGATTTCATGCACTGTTCACGGAACTCACAAACCTCTTTTTCCAGAATAAGTCTTGTGCCACATAAAGTGGTACAACAAATACCACAACTCACCTGTGTGGTGAGTTGTGATTGGTAGAATGGTGGTGGTGGATCCATATGGGGATACCTCTCTACCAACTACAACTCGCCATATGAACGAGTTGTGGCATTTGTTGTGCTATTTTATGTGGCACTAGAAGAACTCCTTTTCCTAGTAACTTTTTCATTAAAAATGGGTCCCACGACATTATTCATATATTTAAAAATTATTTTGTTACAATGTTTTCAGTTTTCAGCAAAATAAACGGTATCCAAACACACTAATATAATTTTTTTCTTTTTTCAAAAGACTAAAATGGCAAACTATTTACTACTAGATACTGGATAGAACTGTATAGATAAGTGAATTGATCAGGTTGATTAAAAAACCCATATGGTTTTGAAGAATCCATTTGGATTGAATATGTTAAAAAATAATCCACTAGGTCTGATTGAGTTTGACTAGATCATAGGTTTTGAGCCATCACGACTAATCGTGATCTTAGATCATAAAGCCCAATTATGGAAATGTCTATGTCATCTTCAAATTTGAGAAATGTCAATGTCATCTATAATGATAGTTCACTCTATAGAATCCACCAGACGAAACAAAGCGCCGGTAAGAGTTGTCCTTCCACTACCGGTCCAGCCAACAATTCCAATTTTGTGCCTTCCTTCAAATATACAACTTATCCCTAGAAGCCAATATCTAACTCGTTTCATGCAGACATTGTAAACACAAAAGCAACAATAACAAACATACAAATTAAAAGGTTGGACTCAGTGCAAAAAACTCCCAACTTTTTTAGTGTTTGAAAAATGTCATGGTAGATATCATTCCTCCGATATATTGAAGAGGCTAATTTTCAAACTCGAACCTGCAACTAGTTACTTTTGGTGGAATGCATTTACCTTCAAACTAAGGCTCGACAATTCTATGATAGTCCCCAAACCTTGAGGTTGGCAATGAATTATTAAAAGACAAACAACAACTGATGAATATGTTCAATGTGTGTTGGATGATATGAAGCCTCATCCCCAATTGTTGATTGTAGAATACAATTTGAAAAAAAAAAAAAAATTGTCCAACATTGTAAACACATTTTTATTATTCTAGAAGTTGTGAATAGAAAAAGTAGTAATTTTTTTTGGGTGTTACATTTACCTTCAAATCACATATCTTCACCTAACCAATAATATGCCAACTGTGTTCGGGTCAGTAACCATCTATAACTTCTTCAGTTTCACTAGGAATATGCATGTGCTATTCTAGCCTTTCTACAGAAACAATTAAATTTTCTAGCAAGCAATTAAAATATATAACCAATATATTTTGTTTCTCATACTTTTGATGCAGGATTTATTGGAATTGGTTATAAAATTATCCCAGAAACGGAAAAATTCGACTAACAAGTGCTTAAGTACTAGTTATATTAAACAAAAAAATAAATAAAAATGCAAGACATTGATTGAGATCATGAAAATAAGTTATCAAGAACATGAACCATGAGCTATAGCAATGGATGGAGCGTTTAGATATAATTTGATTAATTTCTTCTTATTTGTCACCCACTCCTATATATCTTGTCTGTAATTTTCCTGAGATTTCATCTAGGGTGGCCTGTGGAATTTAACAGAACCTAATATTTCCTGAAAATTTATTTCTTACATCTGATGCTGAAATTTTAATTTTTATTCCCATAAATCCATCACATTTTGAGAAGGAGAAAATTCAAGGGCAAGCAAATCACCTGGATATCACACATTGCATAATGGCTGACAGAATTATCTTGTTTTCTCAACTTTCAGATTATTGCTCCTTTTTGCTGCACTGGGCTCAAAAATCTTCATCATCTAAAAACAATTGATGATCATAACACTCAGATAAGTAGGTACCATGGGAGCAATGAAATAAAAAAATAAAAAATAAAAAAAATAAAAAGAAAAAGAAAGGTAAACTAGATATTTGGTCCCTATTTTTTACGCCATATTTTAATTTGGTCTTTAACCTTTTAATTGTATTAATTTGGTCCCTAACCTTTCGGTATCATGTCAATTTAATTCATGTCATTATATCTTGGATGAAAATTGATGACATGACAACAATTGCTTTTGAAACTCTTACCTGGCCGAGTATCCTTCACAAAGGTGTTGTTGCATAGTAAAAATACATCAGTGCCCTGATAATAGAGCTCAGAAGTGTAGAAAAATTAGATAGTGATGCCCCAAAACCTAAACTAACAAAAAAAAGGCCCTTCGGAGTAAAAATAAAACCAGGATAAACCCAATCCCGAAGTAAACTGCAATGAATCTGCTTACGGTAGAATCCTCAATTTCAGCAGCCAACCAATAGTTTTGTATGAACTGCATAGCTAAGAATATGAAGTGGCATATAGCTGCCTAGAAGAGACAAGAAGCCCTTGCTCTGACTCAGACACAGTATGTAAGATTTTAGACCAGTGTTTCCTGTTTCCCTTTCTTCTTGCTTAATCAATTGATCTAAAGTCAATATCAACTGTTCCTCACAAATTTTCAAAATTTCACATGTAGAGGTTTTAGACTATTGGAAAAGAGCATACTTGGCATGTTTCTGGGAACCAACAGTGTCATTGTGTGCATTGACAAGGTTTTGAAATTCTTGACTTGAAGGTAGCAGTTGATGCCATGTGGAAGCTCTTAGAAATTTCCCTTCAAACATAAACTGCCAAAAATTTGAAGTTTATGTAAACTGCTTTTGCAAAGTTCTATTTTAAAGATCGTGATCATAGTCAAGAAGAATATGCATATTGAGTAGCACCAACACACACACAAAGCAGTGGTAGTTCACTGATATACCAACCAAAATAGAATCAAATAAAGGAAGGAAGTCGACTTGGTGGGTCACAAGCAGAACTGTCTTCACTGACATAGCTTCCATGACATATTCCTGGAGACAAGCCATGTTAGATTTCTCTTAGAAAAAGCACCATTAGTAGCACAAATTGCATCTTTAAGAGACGTCATTACATTAAATAGACCAGTTGCAGTATGTGCATCAACGGCACTGAATGGATCATCCAAGAGATAAACATCAGCATCTTGATAGAGTGCACGGGCAAGTTGAACCCATTGCTTTTCACCACCACTTAGAGTAACACCTCTTACTCCTATTTCTATTTGATCACCAACTGGAAGCATCTCAAGGTCCTTTATAAGAGAACACTTTGTAAGCAGATCTTGGTATCTATGTGAATCCAAGGGGTACCCAAAAAGAATATTTTCTTGAATAGATCCTGTTTGAATCTAGACTGTTTAAGAAATGAATGCTATATTTACATAAACATGAACCTGGAAATATAGAGCTTGAAGCTTTGGCAAGATTTTTTTTTTTTTTTTTCATTTAAGATGTCTACCATGTAACTGATGGATATAAATCAGTGTGTGAGTTGTATCTTTCAGAAAGTGCAGTAGGTAAAAAAAAATTCCTATATATCATATTCTTCAACACTTTCTTACAAAAACTATGTTCCAATTCATTTTTTTATTTAAAAAAAAAAAAAAAAAAATCAGGAGCAAGGAATGAAATGATTACTTCCTATGCCTTTGATGTTTGGAACTTATTCCAGAATCGCTTCTAAAAGGATTGATTTACCGGAGTCTTCCACAAATAGCTACCTTTTCTCCTGGTTTAACTTCCAAATTTATCTTTCTTAGCACGGCCTTCGCTAGATTAGTCTCACATGAAATTTCAGTGGCCTTGATAAAAATGGACTGTTCAAGCTCTTTCTCATTGCACTTTTGCCTTGCATATCTGTTCTGCAACTTTGGTGCCACAAGGAACTTTAAAATCCGAGTTAAAGACACCTTTGCTTCAATGAACGCTTTAGCAACATTAGGGATCATTCTGATAAGCTCCTGAACAATAAGCAGACTTGCCAGGAATTTCAAAGCAGTAGCATCCCCAAAATATGGCAACTGATACTAAAATGGGAGATTACCAAAACAAAATAAAATAGTACCCCTTTTGTATTAGAATTGCTAATATCTACTCTTGATCTTGTTTCCTTAGCACTTGTATAACATTCTTAAAATGTTTCTCCCAAGCATACAACTTCAAGACCTTCATATTTGCAAGAGACTATGTAATGGCCCTTAGTCTCATATCTTGTGCCACCATGAGCTTTGTCTGAGACTTATGCTGCAGTTTGGCCATTGATGAAGTTGCAACCAGAGCAAGGAAAGCAAAACGGTGGTACTTAATCTGTGTCATAAAACGCACAGTTTCATTAAAAGATTGCATAGCAACGCATCGTTTTGGAGAACACTGAGCCTGAGTGATAGAAGAATTGAAAACGGTGTCGGTTTGACTCTGTTCAAGCTTCAGATGTTAATGGCGCGAAAGTTAGTTATTGAGCTGTTAGTCCTTCCGTGATATACGGGCTTGATCCGCATAATTTGGATCTAATTATTGTTCTGTTAAGATCTGTAGAGTGAGTGATGTAAATAGTGAGCTAGTGATCAATTGTAATATTAAGCAAGATATTTTTCTTACTCATGGTGATTCTTTCCCTCAGGGACAGACCTACAGGCGGGCAGGGGGGCCATTCCCCCACCCCCCCCCCCCCCCCCTCCCAAATTTTTTTTTTTTTTTTTAAACCTGAAAAATTAAGAGCTCATTTGGTAAAGGAGTTTGAGTAATGTTGTTTATAATTTTTTGAAATACGTGTAAGTGAAAAAGTGTATGGAAATGTATGTAATATTGTTTAAAAACTAAAAATGAGTTGTTTAACAACTCTACCAAATGGGGCCTAAGATTTCCCTTAAATATATATATATATATATATATATCTATATATATATATATTTTTGGATCTTCTCTGAAATGTTTAGATATTGACCCACAAGAAAAAAAAATATGGACTGAAAGTATAACATCAATAACCAACAAACTCTCATCCAAAAAAAAAAAAAAAAATTACGGACAAATGTGTTGAAATGTTTAAGAAACACTTATTTTATATGTAGTATTTTGTTTAATATGAAATAGATGTTAGTTTTTATTTTCATTAAAAAAAAAAAAAAGGTTTTAAGCTTTGGCCCCCTTCAGGTTTAAATCCTGGTTCTGTCCCTGCTTTCTCTCAAAATTTTCTCTCTCTTTCTCACTGGTTTTCTTCTTTGATTACTACAATTTGTTCTACTCACTGTATTGATCTTGCTTCAACCTGAAATTCATAATACCAAGAATTTCTTCATTAAGGTGATTACAACAAGAGCTGCAACAATTGCCAGCCCCACAGAGTAATAGACAATATATAGCTAATGCAATAAACAGATGAAGACATGTTGACCATATTTGCTGAAACCAATATAGAAATTCACCTATTCTATAGGCATCTACTGTGACAAAGTTCATTATCTCACCAGGAGAAGGATTCACCTTAGCAGCATTTGAGCTTTAGTTGCTTCTGATAGATAGATAGCTACAAATAGGAAAGATCTTAATTGGAGCCCAATCAACCTAGTTTGATAGAACCATTGCCTCTCTAATAATGAATCAAAACACTTTGGTAAGAAGAGCACTCCAGCCAGTGCATATCTTTCATATTTAAAGGCTTCTTTTGTTTCAGCAACCTCAATAAAAAAGCTTTGAGAAATAAATGGCTTTTCTCTGGCAGACAAAATTTATTGACACCATAGGGGGCAAATCATATGTTCCTTTCTATTTTTGTTTGCTCAATTTCTCTTCAAACATTATGTAGCAGGTTTGTGCCTGATCTTCCTGCCATGACTGTGGAACATCATTCTCCTGAAGGATTTTGTCTTTATCGTGCTTTGTCAATGGATTCAACCACCAAATTGACATTTTGCTAAGAAATCCAGCTTTGGCAAAAGGAGTGACATTCTCATTTGAACAATTTTCACTAGTGTCACTAGCTTCCTCACCTGGCAAATGTGCATACAAAGTATCATATCTGATGTCTGGATCAGTTTCCATATACTTATGTTCCTGAAAAGCTAACAAGAGCAACAGGATTGCTCCAGGAAATGACAAAATGTCTAAAACCATCTTAATAGATGCCCTTCTGTCCACAATAGCAACCCAAAGAGATGAAAAGCAGAGGAATCCTGCAAATAAGAAGGGGGAAATATAACAATGCTTTGCTGTTGTGACAATTGGGAGGCGTAGCTTCTCAATAATTACTGCAAAATCAAGCAACATCCATGTGAAGCCTTGGAATTGCAACACTAGTCATCCATGTAAAGCTAATATGGCTTTCTTTGCATCCAGATTCTCACCAATTATCTAGATCCCCAAACCGAAACCACCATTATAAATGGCTGAGCATATCAACTTTAAAGAGAAGTGTAAAGACTTTGAGGGTGTTGTGTTCTTCCTTGAGAATGATCTATAAACCATGACATGTAAGAATATGACAAGGAGAAGAAGATCAAGAGAAAAGACCAAACGGTGATTGGTGCATGTATATATGGCTGGAATATGGATATAATATCATAATTGCATGTGTTTTCATCTTCCTGTGAGCAATTCCCATAGAAATCAGTCCAGAGACTCTTCACCATTCCTTGTTTACTATGCCTTGAAAGAGCTGCAACAATACTTCAAAATAAAAAATAAAAAAAAAGACTGCATATATGTCAGATTATGTAGATGTATTATCATTTAAACGAAATTAAAATCAATGATTCTAGTTCAAGTGAGTGAAAGACACAAAAGTGCTATAATTACCATTCCATATTATTTCTTAAGCAATAAAACTCATGTCTGTCTTCTTAGGAAGATAGAAAATCATGAATGATCTGATTTGATTCATCAACCATGTTAAATATATTATTAGCAACGCAATGTGTTATACCATGTTGTATATGCTAGAATAGATGCGGAAGGGAAAGCATAGAATAGGACACCGAGAACACGAGGGTTACGTGGTTCAGCCATGTCGGCCTACATCCACAGAGGAATCCCTTAAAGGCTTCATATTTATTGTATAAGAATGTAGTACAATAACTTGTGTTACAATGAACCCTAACATGAGTATATATAGACGACTAAACCCTAGACTACTAGTACAAGCAGGAGTGGGCTTGGGTCTATTACATTGGGCTAATATGTCTAATATATCTTTAATACCCTCCCTCAAACTCAAGGCGGAAGCTCGATGAAGGCTTGAGGTTGGATAAACATGAGAAGATCCCTTGGAGATGCCTTGAAGAATGCCTTTGAAGAAACTGCAATGAAGAATATGCCAATTGACTAATTTTGGAGATTCAAATGAAGAAATGGAGTCCAAAATTGGAATCTACGCAAAAAATTGAGCAAGATAGACTTTAACAAGTTGCAAGGCATCCGTCCACTTATGGACTATAATTCTAGATCACCCCTTAAGATGAACTCATCCACTGATGGACTTTAACAAGTTGCAAAGCATCCGTTCACATAAGAAATTGATTGTAGACATGGTTTTATAGAGATGCATATATGCGCATGATATTTCTGAATAACTCCTCTTATTGTGTGATAAATCCATTTTGAAATTGTTCTTAAAAAATGAAAAACTACTTAAAAGTACTGTAAATAGTAAAAATTAACTAAAAGGAAATAAACTGGAAATGAGGAGTATAGTTGTTCGTGCCCCTGTCTACTGGTAGTACTTCTTCAAGTGCTCTATGTTCTATGGGTGATGCAACTTGTGTCCATCCAATGTGTTCAGGTGGTAGGTTTCCTTCTTATGCCATGGTGCGATCCTGTACAGTCCTTTCCAATTAGGTCTTAGCTTCTCCTGGGAGGTATCTTTTGTGGCGTTCGTCATCTTTCTCATGACAAGATCTCCAACTTGGAAGTCCCTGTGTCTAACTTTGGAGTTGTAGTTCTTCTCCATGAGGTCTTAGTACCGTGCTAACCTTTGTTCAGTTGTTGCTCTGACCTCGTCCACTAGATTAAGCTGTAGGCGCATAGCTTCATCACTTCTACTCTTCTCATGGTTTCCCACTCTGTAGCTTGTGAGTCCACTTCAGTCGGGATGACTGCCTCACTTCCATATGCTAGTCGAAACGATGTCTCTCCTGTAGGCGTCCTTGCCGTCGTCCTGTATGCCTATAAAACTCTTGGTAATTCTTCCAGCCATATACCATTTACCCCCTCGAGCTGAGTCTTGATGATTTTGAGCAAGAATCAGTTCGTGACCTCAACTTGTCCATTGGCCTGAGGGTGGGAGTGCGATGAGTAGTGATTCTTGATCCCCAGCTGTGAGCAAAAGTCTCTGAATGCGTCGGTGTCAAATTGCTTCCCATTGTCTAAGACTAGTACTCTAGGTATACCGTACCTACAGATGATGTTCCTCTATACAAAGCTTTGCACATTCTTCTCCATGATGGTGGCCAGGGCTTCGGCTTCTACCCACTTGGTAAAGTAGTCTATATCGATCACCAGGAATTTTAGCTGTTGAATTGCTATTAGGAATGGACCCATAATGTCCAATCCTCAGTGAACGAAAGGCCATGAGGCCGTTATTGGAGTGAGTTCCTCTGTTGGCTGCCAGATGAGGTTGCCAAACCTCTGACACTTGTCGCAAGCTTTGACATATGCAATAGTGTCCTTTTGCATGGTAGGCCAATAGTATCTTGCTCAGATTAGTTTGTGCACTAAGGACCGTGATCTAGAATAGTTTCCGCAGACTTTTTCGTAGACTTCTCGCATGACATAGTCTGCCTTCTCGAGGATAAGACACCTTAGGTATGGGCGGGAGAAGCCCTTTTTGTATAAGACGCCTTTAATTAACACGAACCGTGCTGCTTGAACCTTCAACTTCCTTGTAGCCTCCTTGCCGTCAAATAGCACACCGTCCTTCAGGTAGGAGGTTATTAGCGTCGTTTAATCATTCTTGGAACCTATCTCCTGCACACTGATATTGTCTATCAATGGTGAGATTTGAGCGAAGGACAGTACCTGATTAGGAATGAGCATATGCTCTGCTGATATAGCCTTGGCAAGATGGTTAGCGTGCTCGTTCTCCTCCCTTAGGATTTAAACAAACTTTGCTTGGAGGTCGTTTACTCGATCCTTCACTTGCTCAAGGTACTTCCTCATCCGTTCTCCCTTGCACTCATAGTCACCGTTAACCTAACTGGGGACTACTTGAGAGTCGCAATATAAGACCACATTCGCGGCTCCTGTTGCTTTGGCGAGATCTAGCCTTTCTATCAAGGCTTCGTACTCCACCTTGTTATTGGTCATGGGGAAATCGAGTCGGACCATGCATTCAACCTCGTCCCCTTATGGGCTATGGAGTACCACACTAGCTCCACTTGCCTGTCTGTTGGACGATTCATCCATGTAGATACTCCACCTTGGACACTCTTCTACCCCCTGTCCTTTCATGTTGGTGAATTTTGCGATGAAGTCAGCAATAACTTGTCCCTTAATGGCCGTGCATGAGCGATACTGTATGTCAAATTCACTTAACTCGATTGCCCATAGTGCCATCCATTTGGCGGCTTTAGGGTTGCTCATCGCTCTCCGTAGAGGTTTGTCCGTTAGAACAATCACTATGTGCGCTTGAAAATAAGGTTTGAGCTTGCTGACCATGGTCACCAAAGCAAAAGCTAGCTTTTCCATTAGAGGGTACTTTTCTTCTGTGCCTTGGAGTGCTCAACTTATAAAGTATATGGGTTTCTGTACCCTGTTCTCCTCTCTAATTAAGGCTGCATTGACAGCGGCTGGGGAGATGGCTAGGTAGAGAAAGAATTCTTCTCCTAGTTTGGATGGGCTCAGCAAAGACAAGGAAGAAAGATATGCCTTTAGGTCTTTGATAGCTTGCTGACATTCGACCGTCCACTTGAAGGACTTCTTTAGTATGTGGAAGAAAGATAGGCACTTATTTGTTGCTCTTGAGACGAACCTGTTCAGTGCAGCTACCTTATCGTTTAGATTATGTACCTCCTTGACGTTTTTTGGCAGAGCCAATTCCATTATGGCCTGTATTTTATTTGGGTTAACCTCAATACCTCTCTGGGACACCATGAACCACAGGAATTTTCCTGTCGTCTCCCCGAATGCACATTTGTTCAGATTTAGCTTCATGTTATAAGAACGAAGGGTATTGAAGGTCTCCTTGAGGTCATCTAGAAGGCCATCCCCCCAAATGTTTTTTGCCAACATGTCGTCTACGTAGACTTGGACATTCCCCCCAATCTAATGTGTGAAAATTTTGTTCATCAGCCTTTGATACATGGCACCCACATTCTTGAGTTCGAACGACATTACTTTGTAGCAGAAGAGACCCTAGCTGGTGACGAATGAAGTCTTCTCTTGATCAGCCTTACCTAGCTTGATCTGGTTGTAATTAGAAAATGTGTCCATGAAGCTCAGCAACTGGTGTCTTGCTGTCGAATCCACTAAGACTTTAATTCACGAAAGTGGGTAGTTATCCTTGGGACATGCCTTGTTTAAGTCCGTGAAGTCCATGCACATCCTCCACTTCCTGTTGGTCTTTTTGACTATCACTACGTTAACCAGCCAATCAGGGTAGTATACTTCTCGTATGAACCAGCCAATCAGGGTAGTATACTTCTCGTATGAACTCTGCTTCCTATAACTTGCGAACCTCTCTAGTATGGCCTTGTTTCGCTCTTGTGCGAATACCCATTTCTTCTGACGGATGGGAGGAAAAGAGGGCGATACATTTAACTTATGGATAATGACCGAAGGATAAATCCTAGACATGTCTTCATGGCTCCAGGCGAAGACGTCCTGGTTCTCCCTTAGAAATCTTGTGAGCGCCTGGCGTACTAGTGGGCTAGTGAGAGTGCCGATCCTGGTTGTTCGCTCAGGCCTAGAGTTATCAAGAAGTACCTCTTCCAGTCCTTCCTTGGGTTCTGCCACTGTTCGCTGCTTTTCTATACACATAATTTGTAAATGATCATCCATCTCCAACATGGCAATATAGCACTCACGCGCCATTACTTGATCTCCTCGTACCTCTTCCACTCCATACTTGGTGGGGAATTTGATCATTAGGTGATAAGTTGAAGTTATGGTCTTTCATGAGTTAAGGGTAGGACGGCCCAAGATGGCATTGTAAGTGGCCGAACAATCAACAACCAAGAATGAGACATCTTTGGTAATTTGTTGAGGGCAATCACTGATTGTCATAGGCACAGTGACCTTATCAAGGGGGTATACTCTTGTTCCTCCGAATCCAACGAGCGATGCATTGGTTGGAACCAACCGTTCTCTCTCAATCCTTATCTATTGGAATGCCGGGTAGTAGAGGATATCAGTAAAGCTCCCATTGTCCACAAGGACCCGGTGGATGTTGTAGTCCCCCACTCGTATGCTAACTATGAGTGCATCGTCATATGGGTGGTGGAGACGTTAGACATGTTCCCTTATGAACCCAATTACAGGGTTGTAGATCTGTGCCATCTTTGGGACAAAGCTCGTCTGCTGGACGTTTTGCACCATCCGTAGGTAGGTTTTGCATGCCTTCCTGGACAAACTGGAAGCTATAGTTCCCCCTAGATTATCCTTATTTCTCTTAGGAAGTCGTAACAGTCGGACATATCATGAACGTGATCACGGTGAAAATGACAGTACTTGTCTCTATATCTCTTACTAGGATCTTCTTTCTGCTTGCCCGGAAATGTCAAAGCTCCTTCGTCCTTGATTTGCATCTGAACTTGGTCAATCGGGGCAGTTAGTGGGGTGAAGGTTGTGAACCTCCCAATGGGGGGTTTGTAGCGCCCGTTCTCACATCGGTCTCCGATCCTAGCCATCTTCTATCCTCTATCTTGTCGTGCGTCCTCTTGTCTTTCCCTCTTCTTGGGCCAGCAATGCATCTTTCGTGTTCATGTACTTAGTAGCCCTAAAGTACATTTGACATGGTTTTTGGGTCATTCTTGTATAAGGAAAACAGAAACTTCCCCTTCCGTAACCCATTGGTAAATGCAACCACCAGTATCTTGTCGTTAGCTTCGTCAATCGAAAGGGCCTTCTTGTTAAAGCGGGTTATATAAGATCTCAGCATTTCCTCATTCCGTTGCTTAATGCTCATTAGGCACGTAGTAGACTTCTTATACCTATGCCCCCTATAAAGTGCAAGGCAAATTGTGCGCTTAGCTCCTTAAAGGTATTGATGGAGTTGGGCATCAGCCTGCTGAACTATACTCTCGCAGGACCCTTCAGCATAGTCGGGAAGGCTTGGCACATGATTTTTTCTGCCACGCCTTGCAAGTGTATGAGGGTTTGAACGACTCCAGATGATCTAAAGGATCCTTTGACCTGTGGCATACGGAACTTCAATGGAAGGGGGAATGAAGTGACAAGTGCGGTAAAAGGCGAGTCCGTTTGATGGACTAACTCATCGAGGTTGCTTGACACCGTCCTCTAAGAGCGTTCATCATGAATTCCATCATTTCCTTCATCATCTACATTTCCGCGACCCTGTATGGTGGAGTTGTATTTGCGGCGGATAGGCGACTTGTATCCTGTCGCTCTTGTCTACTTGGGGCATGGTTGCCTTCCAGCCCCTCTTGGTTCCTTTTCTCAGTGTTGGTACCTTTCTAGTCCTCTTCCTGGGTGTTAAGCGATGCGTTCTTTTGGCGCAATTGCTCCTCTAGGTCATGATTTTGCTTGGTGAGGCGTTCTACTACTACTATGAGAGTTTAAACCTGTCTTTCAAGGGCGGTGGTATGTGGTTCATCCCCTTGATGGTTATTGGTGGTCGCCATCGAGCGAGTAAGTGTCGAGGAAGTTGTAGTATAGCTTACTTTCTCGTTTTTTTCACGGACGGCGCAAACTGATGATGTTAAAAATCGTTAGTTAGCTACATAGTCCTCATGTGCTCTAGATAAAACCTGCGCAACGAAGAAGAAGAAAACCTTACAAAGAGTACCGGTGTGGTACAGGCCAAATACCCTCTGAAGGTTAAGTTAGAGAATATTTGCAACTCTAGAATGCCAGAGCTGGGGTAAATTATGCGTACCTTTTATTCTGAGGGCTTTGGGTTTTTATAGGAGGCTTTGATGTATGGTTCATGGCATGTAGCAATCTTTCCACCCCTAATTGTCCACCTGGTCCAAACCCAGATGCTGATTTTGGTTAGGCACCATTAATTCGACCAGTCTAGATTGATGAGCAAAGAATGTATTGACCCCTTGTGATGAATTAATTGATTAATTAGCCAAGTTTATTAATTAATCAATTTAACATACAAAATGTGTGGCAGCACAAACAAATCACCAATTAAACTAAATGCAGTGGAAAATAAATTGACACGGTGATTTGTTTATGAATGGGGAAAACCTACACGGCAAAAACCTCACCAGGTGATTTTAAAGTCACCACTCTCAAGAATCCACTATTATCAAAACAAGCGGTTACAAGTAAAGGAATCCTAGTACCTTAGACCAACTTACAGTTGAACCTTTACCCCAATACCTAATTGCACTTGTTCTATAGTGACAATCTCTCCTTGTAATGCATGGCTCCCAATACGTAACTAACCAATTGCGCGGATCCCAATACACAACTTCAATCATCAACTAGAGAAGGTTGTTGGCTGCAAAGTTCTTCAATTCATCACACGATGAAGATCGAGAAGTTCCTTGGTTACAAAACCCTACAATGCACAAACACAGCAACTTCTTCACAAGAAAGATGAACTAGGGCAAATTCTGTCTCCAGTCACAATTTGCTTGAACAAACTTTGCTCAACACTTGTGCAACTTGCTCCCTCCACCTTTGATGGCCCCTAAAATAATCATTTTATATGTCTAAGGTTGTGAGAAAAGAAAGCCCAAACATATAATCACGGATTGGAGTCAAAACAAAACCTGAAACTCTGTTTTTCATAAACCTTGACAGATGCCTATCTGTCGAGCTGTGGTCGAGCCACGGGCTAGAACAACTCTTCAAGGCTTGATATATGGCTAGCTATTGAGCTTTAATGAACAATACTTTCTGCACTTGAATCTTGGACAGACTTTCATGGCTTTAACATTTGAACTTGAAACGAGATTTCTTGAAGCATTAAACACATCCTAGATCTACCAAAATACAAGTAAAGTACGTTTTGTTAAAGGATTAGTCAATTACATAAAATAGTGACATATGTTCCAAACAAGTGAATCACATATGTCCTAACATAGATATTATTGCTGTTGTTCAAAAAAGTGGATTTGCTTGGGCTTTGGATCGCAATAATGGCAGCCTCATATGGTTTACAGTAAGTTGGCTTGATCTAAGACAAAATATACCTTGGTACATCTTAGTTTCCAACCCTCTTTTGTGAAATCATTTAGTTTACCATATTATACTCTCTTCTCACATTAGAGTTAATTCCACCTTTAGGTTTAGCACATTGACCTATTTTTACGTGTGTGAGGGGAAAATGCATTTTACTTGAAATGAAAAGAATCAATTTCTTAATTTAGATGCAATACTACAAATTTATCATTATACAAATTATTAAATCAATTAAAAATTTTAAATGACATTACAATGGGTACATTGTTAGATTCAAAAAATAAAATCTAAACCATATATCTTGAAACCAACTTTTCATTAGAAATGGAGAGGATGCACAATACTCCCTCAATAAAAAATTCCATAAGCTCCATCTTCACCCAAATCCTTGGTCCCACATCTAAATATCCATTTGTTACATTTTTGTGTTTCAAATTTTGTGTAACGATTATCATAGATATGGACTTTACCAATATTACTCATCCTATGAACGAATTATATACTGAACCTCCTTAAAATCTTCCTTACTAGATTTGCTAACTATGATTTTGATGTAACAAGCTGGACCGGGTGGCCTTACTGGAGGGGGTACTTGGGGAGCAACCACTGACAATGAAAGGTTGTACATGAACATTGCTAACTCGGGTGGCAATAACTTCACTCTCAAACTGTTTTTTCTATTTAGACCCCTTATACCAGATTGTTTAACCTAATATATTAGCCAAGTGATTATTTAGGTTAATTATTCAGATTTAGGTTAAATAATAATAAATCATATCCTGCACAATAGCAGAAAAGTAAATAACACCACGATATGATGACCTAGGAAAACCAATGAAACGAACAATCTCAAGGTAAAAACCTGGGGAGGATTTGACCTAACTATCTTTAAGGTAAAGCAAATCCACTATAAGAGAATCAAAGTTTTTACAATTAGATTTTATTCTGAATCTATTGCTACCTCAAGTAGTAACTTACTGACACGATCACGTGCAAGTTCCAAATTCACGGACTCCTTCTCTTCTTGGATTTACAGCAACACAAGCACCCACGCTTGTGACTTTGAGATCCCACTCAAAGGTTTTAGATCACCTTCAGTTGTTGATCTTTGTAGTAGCAACTAGGTTCTACCACCACTTGATTGTAGATCTTACTTCAGTAGACTCTTGTGTAGTTGTAAGGTACAAAACTTCTCTGATTTCACAAAAAGTAACACACAAGTCTTCCAAAAGTCTACAAAACATAACTAGGGTTTCCATTTTTATATGTGGACAAGTTAGATTGAAACCCTAAACGTTTTCGCGGGCTTGAGCTTGGTTTAAAAATTTTGCAGAATTTGATTTCTATGATTCTCGATCGATCAGGCCTAATTCTCAATCGATCGGCTTGGCAGATTCTGACTTTCTTTTTTGCAGTTAGCTCGAACTTAAAGCTTGAAACTTACACCTTTGAGCAATGCCTAACACATATGTGGTAAGTTTTATTGGTTCTAATTTGAATCCACAACTTAAATTATGTTTTTGCCCACTCATAACAACCTACCATTTAAGATTTATTGTAAAAGTGTTGTGAAAATATTATGGACATAGCATTTCTCTCTCTCTCTCTCTCTCTCTCTCTCTCTCTCTCTCTCTCTCTCTCTCTTTTCAAGTGACAACCTATTCTTACCCCACTTATTAACAAAATAACTTTAAATGTTTACTAGCCTAAAATATCTTTAAAATTTACAGTGCTAAAAAACATAAGCTTAAACATTAAGTAAGCCCAACAACTGTAAATCCTGTTTCTCCTCATCTCAAAACTAGACATAGCACTAGCCTTTTTTCAAAGCCACCTATTATGCAAGTCTAGGCATTATTTTTAGAGATAGTCATGATTCTCCTATTATAGTCCATACTAAATTAATTCCTTGCCAAGGAAACCTATTGTAGATGGCTACCATGCTCTATTGAGTGTTACACTCCTGCCACGAACTATGGATTGGAGATTTGATTGTGGAGCTTGCCAGCTCAAAGTTGCTGGCATCAATTGGGTTGCATGAACTATGCTTGAATGAGATTTTGGATGTGTTAGAACAAATTCATACTTTTTGTGAAATAGGCAGGACATATATCCTATAGGATAGTTTCTAGACTATACAATAAGTAAGCGCAAGCGTTGGACTTCTATCGCTTTTGAATTTTTTTATTAAAAAAAAAAAAAAAACTATTTAGAATGTTTCATAAATATTTCATTTTTGGAATTTTCCCGTGCATTGCATGGGTTAGCGACTAGTGGATATAATTACGCAAATGCCACTCATGGAACATCACTCCTTGCCTTTTGCCTCCCTTAATTATTACTCTTTGGGTGTGTTTGGATACCATTTATTACTAAAAACTGAAAATATTGTAGCAAAATAATTTTTAAATGTGAGAATAGTACCATGGGGCCTAGTTTTGAAGTTGTTTTTGTTGAAAAAAATACTTGCGGGTCCAGTGAACAATGTATGGGACCCACTGAAAAGCATGGAAGTGAATAGTACCATGGGATCTAGTTTTGAAATTGTTTTTGCTGAAAAAAGTACTTGTGGGTCTCGTGAACAGTATATGGGACCCACTGAAAAACATGGGACGCAGTTGAAAAGTGCTTTTAAGTACTATCCAAACATACACTTTGAGCAATCTTTAAATAAGCTGATAGGCCATTTCATAAATTATAAATTATGAGGCATGTAACTGTTATTTTCAATTAATCACAACTATATATATAATCTATATATGAATTAGGACCTAATGGATGTCTTAATTAATTTGTTATCTAAGCCTTTTTCTTACTTTTCTAATATAAGTTCTTATTATATATATTTTTTTTCCTTCTCAAAAAAAAAAAAAAAGTTCTTATTTTTTTTTTCTTTTTTCTTTCAATGAGGTGAAGATATATATATTTTTGATGAACTGGTGAAGATATATATATATATATATATATATGTTAGAAATACTGAATGTAATTGAATTGTATTTCTCAAATCAAAGAATATACATTAGTGTCTTTATATAGGAGGCATATGTGTGCAGTACAAGTCAAGTGTAGTACAAGTAACCTAGTTGGGCCTAAAGCCCATAACATAATATACGTTAACAGCCCCCCTCAAACTCAAGGTGGATGTGAGACCAACTTGAGGTTGTCAACTAAATCACGAGTGCGTCCTTTAGGAAGTGACTTGGTGAAAATATCTGCAAGTTGATCTCCAGCCCCTCTTGGTTCCTTTTCTCAGTGTTGGTACCTTTCTAGTCCTCTTCCTGGGTGTTAAGCGATGCGTTCTTTTGGCGCAATTGCTCCTCTAGGTCATGATTTTGCTTGGTGAGGCGTTCTACTACTACTATGAGAGTTTAAACCTGTCTTTCAAGGGCGGTGGTATGTGGTTCATCCCCTTGATGGTTATTGGTGGTCGCCATCGAGCGAGTAAGTGTCGAGGAAGTTGTAGTATAGCTTACTTTCTCGTTTTTTTCACGGACGGCGCAAACTGATGATGTTAAAAATCGTTAGTTAGCTACATAGTCCTCATGTGCTCTAGATAAAACCTGCGCAACGAAGAAGAAGAAAACCTTACAAAGAGTACCGGTGTGGTACAGGCCAAATACCCTCTGAAGGTTAAGTTAGAGAATATTTGCAACTCTAGAATGCCAGAGCTGGGGTAAATTATGCGTACCTTTTATTCTGAGGGCTTTGGGTTTTTATAGGAGGCTTTGATATTATGCGTACCTTTTATTCTGAGGGCTTTGGGTTTTTATAGGAGGCTTTGATGTATGGTTCATGGCATGTAGCAATCTTTCCACCCCTAATTGTCCACCTGGTCCAAACCCAGATGCTGATTTTGGTTAGGCACCATTAATTCGACCAGTCTAGATTGATGAGCAAAGAATGTATTGACCCCTTGTGATGAATTAATTGATTAATTAGCCAAGTTTATTAATTAATCAATTTAACATACAAAATGTGTGGCAGCACAAACAAATCACCAATTAAACTAAATGCAGTGGAAAATAAATTGACACGGTGATTTGTTTATGAATGGGGAAAACCTACACGGCAAAAACCTCACCAGGTGATTTTAAAGTCACCACTCTCAAGAATCCACTATTATCAAAACAAGCGGTTACAAGTAAAGGAATCCTAGTACCTTAGACCAACTTACAGTTGAACCTTTACCCCAATACCCAATTGCACTTGTTCTATAGTGACAATCTCTCCTTGTAATGCATGGCTCCCAATACGTAACTAACCAATTGTGCGGATCCCAATACACAACTTCAATCATCAACTAGAGAAGGTTGTTGGCTGCAAAGTTCTTCAATTCATCACACGATGAAGATCGAGAAGTTCCTTGGTTACAAAACCCTACAATGCACAAACACAGCAACTTCTTCACAAGAAAGATGAACTAGGGCAAATTCTGTCTCCAGTCACAATTTGCTTGAACAAACTTTGCTCAACACTTGTGCAACTTGCTCCCTCCACCTTTGATGGCCCCTAAAATAATCATTTTATATGTCTAAGGTTGTGAGAAAAGAAAGCCCAAACATACAATCACGGATTGGAGTCAAAACAAAACCTGAAACTCTGTTTTTCATAAACCTTGACAGATGCCTATCTGTCGAGCTGTGGTCGAGCCACGGGCTAGAACAACTCTTCAAGGCTTGATATATGGCTAGCTATTGAGCTTTAATGAACAATACTTTCTGCACTTGAATCTTGGACAGACTTTCATGGCTTTAACATTTGAACTTGAAACGAGATTTCTTGAAGCATTAAACACATCCTAGATCTACCAAAATACAAGTAAAGTACGTTTTGTTAAAGGATTAGCCAATTACATAAAATAGTGACATATGTTCCAAACAAGTGAATCACATATGTCCTAACATAGATATTATTGCTGTTGTTCAAAAAAGTGGATTTGCTTGGGCTTTGGATCGCAATAATGGCAGCCTCATATGGTTTACAGTAAGTTGGCTTGATCTAAGACAAAATATACCTTGGTACATCTTAGTTTCCAACCCTCTTTTGTGAAATCATTTAGTTTACCATATTATACTCTCTTCTCACATTAGAGTTAATTCCACCTTTAGGTTTAGCACATTGACCTATTTTTACGTGTGTGAGGGGAAAATGCATTTTACTTGAAATGAAAAGAATCAATTTCTTAATTTAGATGCAATACTACAAATTTATCATTATACAAATTATTAAATCAATTAAAAATTTTAAATGACATTACAATGGGTACATTGTTAGATTCAAAAAATAAAATCTAAACCATATATCTTGAAACCAACTTTTCATTAGAAATGGAGAGGATGCACAATACTCCCTCAATAAAAAATTCCATAAGCTCCATCTTCACCCAAATCCTTGGTCCCACATCTAAATATCCATTTGTTACATTTTTGTGTTTCAAATTTTGTGTAACGATTATCATAGATATGGACTTTACCAATATTACTCATCCTATGAACGAATTATATACTGAACCTCCTTAAAATCTTCCTTACTAGATTTGCTAACTATGATTTTGATGTAACAAGCTGGACCGGGTGGCCTTACTGGAGGGGGTACTTGGGGAGCAACCACTGACAATGAAAGGTTGTACATAAACATTGCTAACTCGGGTGGCAATAACTTCACTCTCAAACTGTTTATTCTATTTAGACCCCTTATACCAGATTGTTTAACCTAATATATTAGCCAAGTGATTATTTAGGTTAATTATTCAGATTTAGGTTAAATAATAATAAATCATATCCTGCACAATAGCAGAAAAGTAAATAACACCACGATATGATGACCTAGGAAAACCAATGAAACGAACAATCTCAAGGTAAAAACCTGGGGAGGATTTGACCTAACTATCTTTAAGGTAAAGCAAATCCACTATAAGAGAATCAAAGTTTTTACAATTAGATTTTATTCTGAATCTATTGCTACCTCAAGTAGTAACTTACTGACACGATCACGTGCAAGTTCCAAATTCACGGACTCCTTCTCTTCTTGGATTTACAGCAACACAAGCACCCACGCTTGTGACTTTGAGATCCCACTCAAAGGTTTTAGATCACCTTCAGTTGTTGATCTTTGCAGTAGCAACTAGGTTCTACCACCGCTTGATTGTAGATCTTACTTCAGTAGACTCTTGTGTAGTTGTAAGGTACAAAACTTCTCTGATTTCACAAAAAGTAACACACAAGTCTTCCAAAAGTCTACAAAACATAACTAGGGTTTCCATTTTTATATGTGGACAAGTTAGATTGAAACCCTAAACGTTTTCGCGGGCTTGAGCTTGGTTTAAAAATTTTGCAGAATTTGATTTCTATGATTCTCGATCGATCAGGCCTAATTCTCAATCGATCGGCTTGGCAGATTCTGACTTTCTTTTTTGCAGTTAGCTCGAACTTAAAGCTTGAAACTTACACCTTTGAGCAATGCCTAACACATATGTGGTAAGTTTTATTGGTTCTAATTTGAATCCACAACTTAAATTATGTTTTTGCCCACTCATAACAACCTACCATTTAAGATTTATTGTAAAAGTGTTGTGAAAATATTATGGACATAGCATTTCTCTCTCTCTCTCTCTCTCTCTCTCTCTCTCTCTCTCTCTCTCTCTCTCTTTTCAAGTGACAACCTATTCTTACCCCACTTATTAACAAAATAACTTTAAATGTTTACTAGCCTAAAATATCTTTAAAATTTACAGTGCTAAAAAACATAAGCTTAAACATTAAGTAAGCCCAACAACTGTAAATCCTGTTTCTCCTCATCTCAAAACTAGACATAGCACTAGCCTTTTTTCAAAGCCACCTATTATGCAAGTCTAGGCATTATTTTTAGAGATAGTCATGATTCTCCTATTATAGTCCATACTAAATTAATTCCTTGCCAAGGAAACCTATTGTAGATGGCTACCATGCTCTATTGAGTGTTACACTCCTGCCACGAACTATGGATTGGAGATTTGATTGTGGAGCTTGCCAGCTCAAAGTTGCTGGCATCAATTGGGTTGCATGAACTATGCTTGAATGAGATTTTGGATGTGTTAGAACAAATTCATACTTTTTGTGAAATAGGCAGGACATATATCCTATAGGATAGTTTCTAGACTATACAATAAGTAAGCGCAAGCGTTGGACTTCTATCGCTTTTGAATTTTTTTATTAAAAAAAAAAAAAAAACTATTTAGAATGTTTCATAAATATTTCATTTTTGGAATTTTCCCGTGCATTGCATGGGTTAGCGACTAGTGGATATAATTACGCAAATGCCACTCATGGAACATCACTCCTTGCCTTTTGCCTCCCTTAATTATTACTCTTTGGGTGTGTTTGGATACCATTTATTACTAAAAACTGAAAATATTGTAGCAAAATAATTTTTAAATGTGAGAATAGTACCATGGGGCCTAGTTTTGAAGTTGTTTTTGTTGAAAAAAATACTTGCGGGTCCAGTGAACAATGTATGGGACCCACTGAAAAGCATGGAAGTGAATAGTACCATGGGATCTAGTTTTGAAATTGTTTTTGCTGAAAAAAGTACTTGTGGGTCTCGTGAACAGTATATGGGACCCACTGAAAAACATGGGACGCAGTTGAAAAGTGCTTTTAAGTACTATCCAAACATACACTTTGAGCAATCTTTAAATAAGCTGATAGGCCATTTCATAAATTATAAATTATGAGGCATGTAACTGTTATTTTCAATTAATCACAACTATATATATAATCTATATATGAATTAGGACCTAATGGATGTCTTAATTAATTTGTTATCTAAGCCTTTTTCTTACTTTTCTAATATAAGTTCTTATTATATATATTTTTTTTCCTTCTCAAAAAAAAAAAAAAAGTTCTTATTTTTTTTTTCTTTTTTCTTTCAATGAGGTGAAGATATATATATTTTTGATGAACTGGTGAAGATATATATATATATATATATATATGTTAGAAATACTGAATGTAATTGAATTGTATTTCTCAAATCAAAGAATATACATTAGTGTCTTTATATAGGAGGCATATGTGTGCAGTACAAGTCAAGTGTAGTACAAGTAACCTAGTTGGGCCTAAAGCCCATAACATAATATACGTTAACAGCCCCCCTCAAACTCAAGGTGGATGTGAGACCAACTTGAGGTTGTCAACTAAATCACGAGTGCGTCCTTTAGGAAGTGACTTGGTGAAAATATCTGCAAGTTGATCTTTGGAGGAGATGGAGAAAAGCTGGAGAGCACCATGGATAAGATGATAACGGATAAAATGACAATCAATCTCGATGTGTTTAGTCCGTTCATGGAAGACATCATTGTGAGCAATATAAATGGCACTCCGGTTGTCACAATAAAGGAGAGTAGCAGAAGATGTGGACACACCTAAATCCTTAAGAAGCCATCGTAACCAAAGGAGCTCAGATGTGGTATCAGCAAGGGCACGATATTCTGCTTCAGTACTGGAGCGGGCCACAAAAGTTTGTTTCTTACTTCGCCAAGAAATCAAAGAAGAACCAAGGAGAAAGCAATGACCTGTAGTGGACCTGCGATCAGTGGGATCTCCTGCCCAATCAGCATCAGAAAATGCACGGAGTACAAGAGAAGACTGAGCTGAGTAGAAAAGGTCATGGAAAAGGGTGCCCTTCAGGTACCGAAGAATGCGCAGAACAGCAGCATAGTGAGTTGATCGTGGAGCAGACAGATACTGGCTCACCTGATGAATAGCATAGGAGATGTCTGGACGAGTAACTGTGAGATAAACTAAGCTGCCAACCAATCGTCTGTAAAGAGAAGGATTAGACAATGGTTTCCCCCCTGAGGGAGTCAGATGCGCATTAAGCTCAACTGGAGTGTCAACAATCTTGCTATCAGTGAGTCCAGCTTGAGACAAGAGTTCAGAAGCATACTTGGTTTGAGTAATATAAAGTCCATCTGTAGAATGAGTGATTTCAAGACCCAAGAAGTAGCTGAGATGTCCAAGATCTTTCATCTCAAATTGCTGACTGAGAAAATCCTTGAGTTCTTGAATGCCACTGAGGTCATCACCAGTGATGATCATATCATCCACGTACAGGAGAAGTAAAATAGTGCCTTTGTCAGTGCGACGAAGAAATAAGGCAGAATCATAATGACTGGCCATGTAACCCAAGCGAGAGATGGTAGAGCTGAATTTGGCGAACCAAGCCCGTGGAGTTTGTTTAAGGCCATAAAGTGCACGACGAAGGTAACAAACTTTGTTTGAGTCAACAGAGAGACCAGGAGGAGGTTGCATATAAACTTCTTCACTTAAATCTCCATTAAGGAATGCATTTTTGACATCCATCTGAAAAAGATCCCATTTACTGGCAGCAGCAACAGCTAAGAGGGCACGGACAGATGAGATACAAGCAACCGGAGCAAAGGTCTCTTCATAATCAATCCCATACTCTTGTGTAAAACGTTTTGCAACAAGACGAGCTTTGTAGCGCTCAATGGACCCATCAGAGCGAGTCTTAATCTTGTAGATCCACTTACAACCAACCACAGATTTCCCGGGGGGGAGTGTCACCAAGTCCCAAGTATGGTTTTTAGATAATGCATCAAGTTCCTCTTTCATTGCAATCTGTCATAATGGGTCAGTGGAAGCCTCACAATAGGTGTGAGGCTCGTGTAGTGTAGCAAGAGCAGTGTAACAATGATAGTCAAGTAAATGTGCAGGAATAGATCTTACCCGAGTTGAGTGACGAGGTGGAATGTCTTGTGCAAGATCTTCAGGCGGAGCAGGAGCAGGGGACCCAAACTCAAGGTTGGGGTTGGGTAGCTCGTCTTCAACCTGTTCATCTTCCACCTGTTCATTAAAGGGTGAACTAGGAAAGGGATCAGTGGTATTTGGTGGTTGGACAGAGAAGTCTACAAGAGAATCAGGAGCAACCACAGGAGGATCAAGATCAGCTACAGAAGGAACAGGGGTTGAACAGCTATAAGTTCTTATTATATATATTTTTTTTCCTTCTCAAAAAAAAAAAAAGTTTTTTTTCTTTCTTTTTTCTTTCAATGAGGTGAAGATATATATATTTTTGATGAACTGGTGAAGATATATATATATATATAGTGCTCACACACGTTATATGGTGCTTTTTGGAAAGCATACTAATTAACTTCTGCTTATTGTTTTTATTTTTGTTATTATGTTTTTGAATTAAGTATATATGTGACGGATTATTAAGATTAATGTCCTCTTGAAATTTTGACTGAAGGAAAGAAAAATCCTTAATGCCATGTGCCTATATATTTTTAGGAACTTATTAATTAATAAGTTCCTAAAAATATATAGGGGCAATGATTGGAATTTAAGTTTTCAAAAGAAAATTTCCCATATATACACAAAAATTAGGTTAGAGTAGAATTTAATGAATGCTAACAAGGTATGTGGTTAATTTGGCATACAAGTTGTTATTTACAATTGTTTTTGATGATAAAAAATATTTTTACGGTTAAGGATAACTCAATATGCATCTAAGATTTCTTTATTTAGTTAGAGTTTGACAATAAATTTCCATAAGTTCGATCAATATGGGATCATGACGCTCATCATGATGCTAAAGAGTATATGATAGTTTATCTGTGATGAAACTTCTTTTTTTGATTATTTAGACAGGTTGACCACTCATGCTAAAGAGTATATATCAGTATCCACTCCAGCTAGGAAAATAAAGGGTACCATAAAAAAATAGCTGGTGTATATCAACTCCTGCGTAAAATTCCCACTTCAAACTTAGTTTTGAGACAGTTTCCAGGGCTAATATTTGTCTCCAACTTGTTGGCACATCTTCTATAGTAAAAATCTACATGTGTTTTTTATTTACTTTGTTCAATCAAGTCCCTTAACTTTACAATATCAGGCATCCCTCCTGTTTCCACATAAACAAGCTGTGTCTGCGATTGCTTTGGGCTAAGAAATTGAATTACAATATACTGGCCGGGCAAGGAAATTAATATTGGTTTATTTGTCAATTATTAGTTAACTAGTAATAGACAAATAAACCAATATTAATTTCCTAGATTTTTTTTTTGTGGCCCCCTGATAAGATACTTCAGCAATATATATATATATATATATATATATATTTTGATAAGGACACTTCAGCAATTGAGTTGACGCAAGTTAATGTATAATCTGTTCATAAATTTTTAAAGATTTTGACCCTGTCATTTCGCATTTTTTTTTTATGGTATATGAGTTTTCAAAAAAAAAAGACTGAAACATAGAATTATGATCTTGGAACAACCTGATTGTAAGAATTAAGAATTAGGAACATGCTTAATTTTATCTTTCATTGTTTACATTGGAAAATATTTTCAATAAGTTCTTTCACATTAAGAAAATTGAGAAACATTATTGAAATACAAAATTCTTGACAAAATTAGAATCTGTTTTAGATGACAAATATAAAAAGAAAAGTAAGTGGTCTTCATTCAGAGTCAAAGTTCAAAATAGCTTTTGAATGAAAATGTCCCTCATAATCCCCTTAAACATTATAAATAAGGACTTACGCAAATCCATACCCCAAGAACAATTTAAGCTCCAGTACAATGGGGTCTCATAAATTCTACCCTCCTTTGGTCTTTCTACTCTTCATGTTTTGTCTATTAACCATCACAGCTACTACAGGATCCCATGTAAATCTCTCTCTCTCTCTCTTTGTACACACACATATTCATGCATACATAATCTTTTCTTTTCTTTTCATTATTTATTTATTTTTATTTTTTTTTGTGGATAAAAGTTAGAAAACATGCATTCATAACTTATAAAACTCTTACAGTAATGATTACATTTGGTGGTTGGTGCTAGCTAGTGGCATAGTAAGAGAGCAAAGGGTACACAAAACTGGTTGAATCATGGTGGAGATTTGCATAATAGAAGATATGCCAACAAGGAGACCAAAATCAGCCCTACAACTGTTTCAAAACTACGTCTAAAGTGGAAATTCTATGCTGGCGATAATATAAGTGCAACGCCAGCCATTTTCGATGGTAACCTATATTTCCCAAGCTGGAATGGTTACATCTATTCCATCAAAGTGTCTGATGGATCTCTAGTTTGGAAGAAGAATCTGCAAAGGTTAACTGGCCTTAAAGCATCTGCGTTTGTAACTAATGTCAACTGGACGGTATCAAGATCAACACCAACAATAGCTGATGACCTCCTCATCATTGGAATCTATGGACCAGCTGTGGTTATTGCTGTGGAAAGATCAACTGGGAAGCTTGTTTGGTCAACACAGCTAGACAACCATGCTGCTGGATTTATCACCATGTCTGGAACTTATTTCAATGGGTTAGTAAATCATCTATAAACTATAGCCAATCATTCGTGTATATAGATTAGAGTTACACAGATTGATCCTTTTAGTGTTTCTAACCAAAAAAAACTTCGGGTTTAAATCTCTTGTCTCCTAATTATCGAATTAGTGGTAAATAAATTTAAAAAAAAAAAAAGACTATGTAGCCAAAAAAAAAGGAAGAAGACCTCAATTACTTATTTCCAGCATGATTACACTACTTTATTAAAATGTTGATACAATGAATGCTCATACAAGTTCTTTACAATTTTTTTAAGATAAAAGATCTTTCTTGGATAAGGATAACTCAATATACATCAAAGATTTCTTTATTTGGTTAGATGTAAACAATAAATTTCCATAAGTTCGATCAATATGATCATGATGACGCTTGCCATGATGCTAAAGCGTATAATAGTTTATTAGTGATCGCAACATTATCCAAAAAATAAAAGAAGCCGTGCCGCCATGGTCCATGGTGCATGTTCGTTATCGAAAAGGAAAGCCAACTTGTTGAGACTTGAGAGCACCTGCTTTTTATATGTATATAGATTGAGTATTGAGTTTATTTCAAAACAAGATGAACGTATATTATTCGACCTTAACTTGTGCCTGTAAAAAATTAATAAACAAAACGTTTATAAATAAATTATTATATCCAAACAAGAAAAAAAAAAGTGGCAGAGTGAAAAACAAATCTTATTGTCGCATTGTTTGTTTCAACAATGATGTTTTCTAGAAAATGAGTCATTTTCCAAGAAACATTTTCTATAAAACTATCTCATTTTTCAATGTTTGGTAACAACTTTAAATGAGTTAAAAAACAATCTCATAATTTCCCTTATTTAGCTTACTGTGAGATAGAGTTGTTTTCCCAAAAAATTTAATGGAAAACAATCTCTAAAAATAAGCCATACTTTTTATGTTGACCAAAGATAGTTTTCTTTTTACTAATCTTTTTTTATGCTACCAAACATTAGAAAACAAGAACAACTATCTTTACACAAGATTTTCTATCGAAACAAACGGAGCGATAGTCTATGCGATTATGTAAAGAAATTCAATTTCATTACAAAAAAAAAAAATATATATATATATATATATATACATATGTAAAGAAATTCAATTTAGATTGCACTAATTCTAAGGAAAATTTTGTTTCCGCTTCCCATAGATGAAAATACACATATTAAGTAATGAGGAAAGAACATACTGAACTTATATTAAAGATTAGTGAATTTTGCCGACATGGCTCATCCCATGTGATATTTGCTATATTTGATTTTTGTAGGGGCTTCTATGTTGGTACATCTTCACTAGAAGAAATTCTTGGAATTGGACAATGCTGCACCTTCCGTGGTAGCTTATCCAAATTAGATGTTCATTCTGGTTCCATCTTATGGCAAACTTTTATGTTGCCTGATAACCATAACAAACTTGGAGGATATTCTGGAGCTGCTATATGGGGAAGTAGTCCTTCCATTGATATCACAAGGAATCATGTCTACATTGCCACTGGGAACTTATACTCAACTCCGTTAAATGTATCCCAATGTCAGGAAAAGGAGAATAATCAAACTGTACCAACTCATCCAGACGAGTGTCTTGAGCTTGATATCCACTCAGAATCAATCCTGGCACTTGATCTAGATTTTGGAAAGATAAAATGGTATCACCAACTAGGAGGGTATGATGTATGGTTCTCGGCATGTAGCAATCTTTCCACCCCTAATTGTCCACCTGGTCCAAACCTAGATGCTGATTTTGGGGAGGCACCATTAATGCTAAGCATAAAGAGGAATAAGACCAAATTAGATATTGTTGCTGCTATTCAGAAAAGTGGATTTGCTTGGGCTTTGGATCGTAATAATGGCAGCCTCATATGGTCTACAGTAAGTTGGCTTGATCTTAGACAAAATGCCTTAGAAACATTTGCCTTTGCAAAAATGCTTACTTTGTCGCATTTAAATTGTCTCTGACACATTTTTTATATGATATCAAATACATATGAGTAATACTAGGGACAGAGCATTTTTCATAATTTATTGATGTTTTACACGGACTTACTACTGATACAAATTTAATGTTTTCAATTCGCAACTTGTAACTTCAGTGAACATGAAACATTTGTGTATCTAGACTTACTGAATACACAACCTTACTTACCAGGTTTGCTAACTAAGATTAATTTTGAGAATGTAGTATTTCAAACCCATGTCGTCCACTTCATGATAATTGCTCTTTATCACCAAGTCAAGTTACTAATTGGTTTTTGGTGTAAGCATAGATAAAAACTCCAAATATTTTATTCAACGACAAAATTTTTTATCAACTGAGTTAACTGAAACTTACTGCTAACTAAGATTTTGATGCAGGAAGCTGGACCTGGTGGCATTCAGGGAGGGGGTACTTGGGGAGCGGCCACCAACACCAAGAGGGTGTATACCAACATTGCCAACTCTGATGGCAAGAACTTCACTCTCAAACCATCTAAGGCAACTACAACTGCTGGTGGATGGGTGGCAATGAATGCTCACAATGGCAATATCCTTTGGTCCACCGCCAATCCTAGCAATGCCACCGCTGCTGGTCCTGTTACTGTGGCTAATAATGTGCTCTTTGCTGGATCCACAAATCCAAGAGGACCCATATATGCGATGAATGCCAAAACTGGAGAAATCCTATGGTCATATGAAACAGGAGCCATAGTCTTTGGGGGAATGTCGGTGAGTGATGGATGTGTATATTTGGGTAATGGATATAGGTTTGCATCCTCCCCTAAGGGAACATCACTCTTTGCCTTATGCATCTCATGAGTACTCCTTGATCAGTAATAGATAAATAAAGATATGCCATTTAATTCATTGAGGCATGTAACTGTTATTTTCGTTCGATCCTAGCTAAAAATAAAATATAAACCATTTGAAATTAATTTGTTATTTAGCCTTTTTCATTATTTTTCAAATATAATTTGTTATTTTCTTTTTACTTTTCATGAGGTGAATGTATACATCAAATTTTATTGTCTAGTTGGATACTTAGCCCTAATGTTATATGATTCTTGCGGGAATGCGATACTAATTAATTTCTCCTCCTCATCTGAGAGGCCTTTGGACCAAGACTTCCAACTAATTAATTTTTGCTTAACTGATTTGGTTATTTATAATTTAGTCATAATGATAGGAAATGAGGATTTGAACCCTTTTTCCGTTAAAAACAATAGAAAGTGTGTGTTAGTTTTTTTTAGAGAGTTTCAACTTATGGTATCCACTCTTAATAATAGCTCTTTATCATCATACTAAGATACCAGTCAATTTCTGATATAAATGGAAATTGAACCTTAAATCTCTTATTCAACCATTAGATGTTTTACTAGTTGAATTAACTGGAACCCACGAAAATGCCAGTTAGTTGAACTACAAGACTTTTTTTTTTTTTTTGTTATTGTAATTATTATTTTATTTTATTTTTCTGTTTTTGTTTTTGTAATCAAGTATATGTGATGTATTACAAAGAGGTTAGGCCAAGGAGAGGTCAAATGAAGACTAAATAAGGGTTGAAAATTTGAATTAATTTGTTTATCTTTTGTAGTTACCTTCATGCATTCATGTGAATCCCTGTTACACTAGTGTCCAACTCACATGAATTCTCAATCATTTCGCAATACTACAAATAATTTTGTGAGAAACTACTAACTAGTACTAGCTACATCTGTTAGTGAGGAAGCTTGATTTTGTTTTCAAAATGATTTTTTTTTTTTTTTTGTCCTTTTTCGTTAATGACTTGTTTGTTAAGTGCCAAATAAGCTAAAAACAATACCTAGTTTTGAGCACTACAAAATCCACTTTAATTTGTTGATAAATATAACTTTTCTTTTTTTTCCTTTTTAAATTTTTTGTTGTAGCTTCTCCTTCACTAGTGACTGGTCCACCCACTTTTTAAGTAAAATAGATTTCAATAGTAAATATACAAGAGAGAGAGAGAGATCAGATAAATTAGAGAGAGGAAGAAAATAAATTTTTTTTTAAAATTAGCATTGCAATTATATGTAGTACTCCCTAAACTTCTATTTGAATGAAATTTGACACAATGCAGTTTTATTAGAGGGGTAAATAGGGGATTTTCAATATTATTCTTATATGAAAGCTTGGATTTGTGCTAAAACAATAAGATCTTGTTTAGATCCTCAATTTTAAAATTACGACTAAATTGCTTCTACTTTAACTTATCTTAGTGCAGAACAAGAGTAAATAAAGCACAATAAACCGGAACTACTCTAGTGCATAAACATGAAATAAACAATAAATATAAAGCACAAGAGTAAGAGAATAGAGATTCAAACATAAGATAATACCAAGATGTGTTATAAAAGAGGAAACTAAAGAACTTGACGAAAAACCTCTCCGCAACTCTCTAAGTCGAAATCGATCCACTAGTGAATAAGTTGGAATACACGAATAACAAAAGATCGGATGTCTACTATGTAACTGATGGATATAAATCAGTGTCAGTTGTATCTTTTAGAAAGTGCAGTAGGTAAAAAAAATTCCTAAATATCATATTCTTCAACACTTTCTTACAAAAACCATGTTCCAATTCATTTTTTTATTTAAAAAAAAAAACAAAAATTCATGAGCAAGGAATGAAATGATTACTTCCTATGCCTTTGATGTTTGGAACTTATTCCAGAATCGCTTCTAAAAGTGTTGATTTACCAGAGTCTTCCTCTCCACAAATAGCTACCTTTTCTTCTGGTTTAACTTCCAAATTTATCTTTCTTAGCACGGCCTTCACTAGATTAGTCTCACATGAAATTTCAGTGGCCTTGGAATTTATCTTTCTCATTGCACTTTTGCCTTGCATATCTGTTCTGCAACTTTGGTGCCACAAGGAATTTTAAAATCCGAGTCAAAGAGACCTTTGCTTCAATGAACACTTCAGCAACATTAGGGATCATCCTGATAAGGAGCTCCTGAACAATATGCAGACTTGCCAGGAATGTGAAAACGTTACTGGCAGAGAGTGGAATTCCAAAGCAGTAGCATCCCCAAAATATGGCAACTGATACTAAAATGGGAGATTACCAAAACAAAATAAAATAGTACCCCTTTTGTATTAGAATTGCTAATATCCACTCTTGATCTTGTTTCCTTAGAACTTGTATAACATTCTTAAAATGTTTATCACAAGCATACAACTTCAAGACCTTCATATTTGCAAGAGACTATGTAATGGCCCTTAATCTCATAACTTGTGCCACCATGAGCTTTGTCTGATACTTATGCTGCAGTTTGGCCATTGGTGAAGTTGCAACCACAGTTAAGTGTTGAAGACACAGGCTTGTGATCAACGAAGATCAAAACGACAGAGCAAGGAAAGCAAAACGGTGATACTTAATCTGTGTCATAAAACTCACAATTTCATTAAAAGATTGCATAGCAACGCACCGTTTTGGAGAACACAGAGCCCGAATGATAGAAGAATTGAAAACGGTGTCGGTTTGACTCTGTTCAAGCTTCAGATGTTAATGGCGTGAAAGTTAGTTATTGAGCTGTTAGTCCTTCCATAATTTACGGGCTTGATCCGCATAATTTGGATCTAATTATTGTTCTGTTACGATCTGTAGAGTGAGTGATTTAAATAGTGAGCTAGTGATCAATTGTAATATTAAGCAAGATATTTTTCTTACTCATAGTGATTCTCTCTCTCAAAATTCTCTCTCTTTCTCACTGGTTTTCTTCTTTGATTCTCACTGTTATTACTAAAATTTGTTCTACTCACTGTATTGATCTTGCTTCAACCTGAAATACGCAGATGAAGACATGTTGACCATATTTGCTGAAACCAATGTAGAAATTCACCTATTCTATAGGCATCTACTGTGACAAAGTTCATTATCTCCCCAGGAGAAAGATTCACCTTAGCAGCATTTGAGCTTTAGTTGCTTCTGGTAGATAGCTACAGATAGGAAAGATCTTACTTGGAGCCCAATCAACCTAGTTTGAAAGAACCATTGCCTCTCTGATAATGAATCAAAACACTTTGGTAAGAAGAGCACTCCAACCAGTGCAAAGCTTTCATATTTAAAGGCTTCTTTTGTTTCAGCAACCTCAATAAAAGCTTTGAGAAATAAATGGCTTTTTCTCTGGCAGACAAAATTTACTGACACCATAGGGGGCAAATCATATGTTCCTTTCTATTTCTATTTGCTCAGTTTCTCTTCAAACATTAAGTAGCAGGTTTGTGCCTGATCTTCCTGCCGTGACTGTGGAACATCATTCTCCTGAAGGATTTTATCTTTACCGTGCTTTGTCAATGGATTCAACCACCAAATTGACATTTTGCTAAGAAATCCAGCTTTGGCAAAAGGATTGACATTCTCGTTTGAACAATTTTCACCAGTGTTACTAGCTTCCTCACCTGGCAAATGTGCATACAAAGTATCATATCTGATGTCCGGATCAATTTCCATATACCTATGTTCCTGAAAAGCTAACAAGAGCAACAGGATTGCTCCAGGAAATGACAGAACGTTTAAAACCATCTTAATAGATGCCCTTTTGTCCACAAAAGCAACCCAAAGAGATGAAAAGCAGAGGAATCCTGCAAATAAGAAGGAGGCAATATAACAAAGCTTTGCTGTTGTGACAGTTGGAAGGCGTAGCTTCTCAATAATTACTGCAAAATCAAGCAGCATCCATGTGAAGCCTTGGAATAGCAACACTAGTCGTCCATGCAAAGCTAATATGGCTTTCTTTGCATCCAGATTCTCACCAATTATCCAGATCCCCAAACCGAGACCACCATTATAAATGGCTGAGCATATCAACTTTAAAGAGAAGTGTTTAGACTTTGAGGGTGCTGTGTTCTTCCTTGAGAATGATCTATAAACCATGACATGTAAGAATATGACAAGGAGAAGAAGATCAAGAGAAAAGACCAAACGGTGATTGGTGCATATATATGGTTGGAATATGGATATAATATCATAATTGCAAGTGCTTTCATCTTCCTGCCAGAAATTCCCACAGAAATCAGTCCACAGACTCTTCACCATTCCTTGTTTACTATGCCTTGAAAGAGCTGCAATAATAACTTCAAAAAAAAAAAGACTACATATATGTCAGATTATGCAGAAGTATTATCATTTAAATGAAACTAAAATCAGTGATTCTAGTTCAAGTGAATGAAAGACACAAAAGCGCTATAATTACCATTCCATATTATTTCTTAAGCAATAAAACTCATGTCTGTCTTCTTAGGAAGATTGAAAAACATGAATGATCTGATTTGATACATCAACCCCATAATTATACAGTCTGAATATGGAACATAAGGAAATAGAAAATAAATAGCAACAATTTATTAAGGTCCCTTTCGTTGTCACTTATTCAAAACTTCTGGATATGAATCGGAGTTTCAGACTACAAGTTAAGTGATATACCAAAAGTATATAGTTCAAGCAAACTGAAGCATTCCCTTCGATAGTAGGGCAACCATTCTGTGATACCCCAATTTGATTGATTGTGTGATGTATGTGGGTGTGTGATGAGCCCCACATCCGGTATTTGCTGGGTAGATCTGAGCTTTATTAACAACTACAAGGAGCCTTAATTGTGACTAGTCTTTTTTCGGTATAGCGCAGATGTGACTAGCGCTTTTCCTTGAGTCGTTACATATGGTATCAGAGCCTACCCCACAAATTGATTGTGTGATGTGTATAGGCGTGTGATGAGTTTTACACCTTCCAATGCTACAAACACTGAACAAATATTTATTGGAGCTTTCTAAAAGCAAATTTATGTCTAAAGGTCCAGAATGATGTAGCTGAAAAACTTAGCATCAATGACAAAAAAAAATGTAAAAGAAATGCATTATAAACAATATCTTCCATACTCTATGTTCATTGAGCCTTTTCAATATATACCCAAAAAGATCTATAGATGCCCAAACTAAGTCCGAATACTATTTTTGTATGTATTACAACTGTGAAGACTGTGTCATAGAATCTTGAGCTAACCTTCCTAAAGCAATCCATTATCGTATCCAACTTGTAAACTAAGGGTCCAGTCTCTTTCTTATATTAATACATACAACTCACTCAAGTACGATGTGTGTTATTTTCTTGAGCGTCTTCCTTCAATAATCATAGATGTCATGTCTACCTCAAAGACACTTTAAATTACATTAAACTTAACCTTGATTTGCAAAACTGGGAAAAGAAGTCTGACTTACCATTTACATTTCATCTTAAAAAACACTCAAAAATTGCACGACCTACCAAAACTTTTCTGAAATTATAGCTCCGATTGTTTCAGCAAATTTTTTTTATTTATTTATTTATTTTTATATATATTTGGTGAGGCAGAAATTATAGCTCTGATTGTTCATTGCTGCTGCCACTTCTGCTGCTTTTGCTATCACAGCCACCTTCATTTTTTTTTTAATTAAAATATAGAAAGGGAAATTCTAAATTAAAGAAGTGATTTTTTTTTTCTTTTTCTTTTTATAAAGTTAAATTATACATATCTTTATTTATAATTTATAAATATTTTAGTACCATTCCCAACACACTTGTACTCCCTTGACACTCTCATGCTCCCCTCTCTCCTTTCTCTTTAATGTCTATCTCATCAATCCCAAAACGACCTGATTAGGAATGACATACTTCCAACCCGCCCTGCCTCGACTTACCCTGCTTACATGTTCCCTGTCCAAAAAAGAAGATAGGATGGTAACGAGGCACCCATGATCTGACTCTAAATAGAAGAAGTGAAATCTGTTTATGCCAAGTTAAGATATGAAGCTTATTTAATGGTTTCTATTTTTCGATGCAATGAACAAAAAGAAAATACTCTTTAGTTTTTAAGGGTCAAACTTTCTGTATTTATGAAGAGAAAGAGCAATAGACTTGAACCAATGACATAAATCATTTTTCATTTATTTTTTTACATAATTTTTCTAATAATTTTTGGGAAACCTCTGGAAAGACTCCAGTTCAACAAGATAAGCAAAAGTCTCAACTTTTTAAGTCACTTGCATATGGACTCCAAATATGTCAAATACCTCCTAAACTAGAAGCCTAGTTCTCTGTAAAACTCGTTGTTCAATACCATATGCATATATTAAATGGCAATTTTGGGGTTGTGGCACGTGGAAACAGCTTGTTACATTGTCATCCCCAAATTCAGATTGACTATGAAATATCAGCCATTCGATTCATAGCCGAAATACATGTTGCATTATATAAAAATTTACCAACCAAAAAAGCTTAGAATATATATTAACTAATACTAAAAAGCTAGCATAGGGTACTGGAGGCTATGAAATTATTGAGAAACAAGAGGCAGACAGACATTCCATCCAAGAAGCCACTAACTCACTCCAAGACCCATTTCAATTCCTTCCTATAGCCCAAAAAGTGGTCAAACATATTGTTTATAATACATTTTCATTTTAGAATATCATATATTATCACACATTTAAATACTTTTTATCATTCTTAAATGACAGGTTAGATATACAGACCATTTTCCTTGTTCTCAGCTTAATGGTAGGTGGCATGCATGTCAGTGTAGGCAGTCTTTAGAATCATGGAGACAACTCTTGCAATCTCAAAAGAGCAATGTACAGCTTCTCCACTAATGACATACATGAATCTGCTCTTTAATAGATTCTGTGCATATGTTTTAAGTTTTTTTTTTTTTTTTTTTTTTTTTTTTGCTTGTACATTATTGACTACAATGTTCTTTGTCACTTGGGTTGTGTAGCTTTAACAGGTGCTTTTGAGGTTTGGGACTTTCTATTATTAACAGAGTTAGAAATTGATGTTATTTTGGTTTCATGAACTCCCTAAGAGCCTAAAGCTTTAAAATTGGTAGAGTTCCTTGGTTAAATGATAATTTATTAAGTCACTTCTTATTGTCCTAAATACAAGAAATTTAATGTGGCATTCAACTAAACAAAATTATGTGCCCCAACTAATTGGTATTGACACCATAAAATTTCAATGACTAATTTGGTTGTACACCCTCTGTTTACAATATATGTCATATTTTTTCTTCCTTTAGCCCTCCACTTATGCATTTCCTTTTTCACCACTCCCTAAATTTTTAAATGATAATTTTTGTTTTTGTTTTTATCTATTTGTATAACAAAATTCTAAAAGATTAAACTCAAGGGATAGTACAATCAGTTGGAGATTATATCTCAAATTAAGCAAAAGTCATTTATTTAAAATTTCTTCTCTCCTCTACTTCAAACCAAATTCAATCCTCTTTATACATATATGTATGCTAAATTTAAGAAAACACTACATAAAATTTCTACCATGCTATGTATTCAAGTATGTGTCAAGGGTCCTCCATCTCTAATTGTCCAAGATATCATCTTTAACATTTTTTTTTTCATTTTTCGAGAATAATTTGACAGGGAGTGAGAAGATTTGAAACTAGACATCTTTGTTAAAAAAACTAAGAAGTATCAATTGAGGTATGAAGATTGTGACTATCTTAGAAATTTCTGTGTAATGTAACCAATTAATCTGTGTGTTGAATTACAAACCAAAAATGCTACAGCTACCGACTCAAAAAATAAATAAAAAATAAAAAAAGCTACAACTACCAGGTGATAATTAATGAACTTTGATCCAATTTTTAACAAAGGCATAAGAAAATTACAACCACCAACGACACTAATGTATGGTTGATAGACAATCTCTCCGTACATGTACCTTTAAGCATACTAAATTGCCTCCCTATCCAACTGCAGCCATTATTGAAGCAGCAAGATCTATCTGCAAGGTTGTTCTGGAAAACTTTATCAAAAAAAGAAAAATTGTTTTGGAAAACTGTGAAGGAGTACCACCTGCCATCATGTGGAAGGCTAATTGCATTTGCATATCAACATATGTAATAATTAGCTGAGTCAATCTCCATGTATTGATGTACAGTCTTTTGTATTAAATTTTAAAGATCAATAGGTGATCCATCAACTGATGTACAGTCTTTTGTATTAAATTTTAAAGATCAATAGGTGTACATTACATTTGTATTTTATTTTATTTTTAATTTTTCATCGTTAATTAAGGGTAGAGGAATTCGGACCTTGAATGTTTTCATTGAAATATTAGAAAGTGTTATTTAAACTACACAAATTATAATGAATGGATGATAGTTACTCGCAAATACCTTTGCTGATGGGCTATATTATTATGTCATAACTTGTCATTGTTTCAAAAAACAAGAACAAGATAATATTTTTATTTTATTTATAAATACAATAGAATTTGACCCTTTGATGATTATTTTATACCGTCCGATCTAGAAGCTAATTATTATTTTTTGATTTAATTTGATCATAGCTCTCTTATACTTTGCCTGTTGAGCCTCTTTTTTCTTTTTCTTTTTCTTTTTGGGTTAGGTACCAAGTTGAGCTTTTATGTTAAATAGAAGCTAATATGATGCTTTTCTTTTATGGAGAAAAGGATTCTATAGTCAAGATTGGACTTCAAACTTTATAACTATCCCTTTCTATAATTAAGTCTATCTACCTTTTTTTTTGGTACTGTCCACATTAAATGTGTTTTAAAATAGGTAGGCTGTCCAAATCAAGAGTCCTAGAGGGATAAAAGAATCATGCGCCTTATGTTTCCAAATTTTGCTGAAATTCCAAACCGTAAATGGTTATAAAAGTTGGCTATTTCAGTGCCTTGATTTGTTTCACTGGAAGCTTGAGCAGAAATTTGGGGCACATCAGCCAAATGATTGAATCTATATCCCAGCTAAAATATGGTCAAATTAAGCTCACGCTATCATGCTAGTTTGTTTCGTTATAAAATATTTTACGAAAGATCTTTTTAACATTTTCCAGTGTTTATTTTGTTGTAAAATGTAAATATAAATTTAACATTAGAATATGGTTTTTAATCATAATATTTGCAAATTTTGAATGCTCATGTCTAACTTTCACTTTTAAAGATGTCAGAAACTATCTTTGTCAATAGAAAGGTCAATTCCCATAAAATAAAAAAGAAAAAGAAAAAGAAAGGTCAATTAATCTGTGATTTTTCAGGTGAGTTTCATAATTTTTCGGGTTGCTCATATGTCATTTGGTACCAAAACTACATAATCATTTTTTTTTTTTTTATGGGAACTACATCATCATTAATGAACCATTACATAATGATATATAACCATTAATACTCACCCACCTGAAAAAAAAATAAAAAAAATAAAAAAATAAAAAAAAAATAATTGTCTAGGGTAGTAGAGCTACTCAACTATTTTCTTTGATTAGTTTTATGCTCTTATTTGCTAAGATACATAAATCAAGTAGGCAAGGCAACCACCATATCATATAACAACTTCCTCCAAATAAATACTAGACTAGTGCATCGCCAATGTATTTATTTGACCTCTCATCTTGTACAATTGGCATTTGATTTTTAATATATTCCTAATCTTACTTCTTCTTCTTCTTTTCTTCTTTTTTTCTTTTTTTATTAAAAAAAAAATCAGAATTCAAGTCAACCATGAGAATTCCGTATGTATTTTTAAATAAAACCGATAACACATTAACACCAACAATTCATACATTATATTTACTTAAAAAGATATTACTATAACTAAATAAAATGACTAATTATTTTGATGAAGATAAATTTTGTTGAAGATGATAGCTTGCTATTATATACTTCAAAGTCTTGAATAAAATATTTTCTTCATCTTTTAGCTTTGATCGGTTGAACTAATTAACAAATCCCTTCTAATGGTTATGGTTATGGTTATGTTCTAATTTTGTTGTCCATAATAGTAGTGCTAGGAACCCATGGGTAGAACTCACCCTTGAATACTGGCTTGTAATAGGAGGGTGCTCGAGAGCTTATATATGCATGTTTAATTTTACACTTAAGCAATGTGGGACATTATGATCATAACAAGTAATAAAAAATAAGAATTTTTTTTTCTATTTGAGTTGGAAATTGATAAACATCATTTTCACAATGTAAATTTAATTTTTATAAATTTAGAGAAATAAGATTATGTCATATTTCTTAAAATAAATTTAGTTTTCATTTATTTCCAAAACTACCTTTTTATTTAGTTCAAATATTTCCAAAAACATACATTAAGGATAAAAACAAATTATTTTGAAAAATAGTTAAAACTTGAAAGATAAACTAGAAAAAATTAATAAGAAATAGAATAGGCATATTGAAATATATCTAACATGTATCTAACTCTATAAGACCATATCTTAGGTTTTATCCATAATTATTACGGTTTAAATGTTTAAACTTCACCACCACACACCCTTGATGTGATAGTCACTCCACAAGTATAAATGCTTGTGGGGTGTTGGGGGTAAAAGTCGAGATTCAAGCCTCCAGAAGGGAGTTTCACACATATATACACTTAAATTAACCTAGGGTATAATTTCTCTTTTATATTAAAAAAAAAATGTTTAAACTTCCCGTTCAAAAACAAATATGTTTAAATTTTAAAATTCTTTCACCTCTAAATAATTAGTAGTATTTTGAGCAGAGAGAATATAACACAATATAATTTTTTTTTTTTTTTAAATCTTCACGGATATACATTTATTTATGGAATTTAATAACGGAAACAAATAGATTTTATTTAAAGACTTCATAAAGAAATATTCTCCAACGCGCCTCAAGACTAAGTGCAACACACGAGTCAACATCAAAGTGCGACAGGTGGGCCGATAGCTTGCTATCTCGCACGAGTTGTCTCATGAATGAGCTACACGTGAGACACTGTGCGATTGACAGTAATATCATTGCTCAAAGCTCCTTTACCAAAAAAAAAAAGAAAAAAAATCAATTATTTCATTCTAATTCGAGACTTATTGTTCATATCATGGTGTGAAAGTGAGAGTAATATTACTTTATTTAAAAACATGTACCAAATTTGCTCACAGTTTCCATTAATTTGTTTTCTTTTTTACTTTTGTGTCTTTCTATTTGACCAATGGTATATTATTAGAATTATTATTTTTTTTTTTTTGGGTTTCCCATGGGGTGTCCCATCCAATTTACGCGCACTTTGACCAATCCTCCCTCGCAATGGAAGCATGTCGCTGGTCACAAGGTGTTACAGTTGTTGGAACTTGAATTGAGGAGCAAACTCAGTCGAACTCCAGAGCCTTACCTAGTGGTGGATAAGCCACTAGGCCACACTTAATGGTTAAAATTTTAATTTTTATTCCAATAAATATAGTGATATAACATTTTTACTTATTATAACATTTTTGTAATTAGTGTATAGTAAATGCAATGTTTTTGATATGTCAAGACTTTGAAGCTTTACACTCCTCAATGATAATAAAAGGAAAAAGTTAACAGATACGTTAAGGACATTGGTTTATGAAATATTTTTAAATGCTTTTTATGAGAAAAAATAATTATTTTTTATGATTTTTTATACTTTTTATAAAAATGATGTCAAAACTTTTCTAAAATATTTTATTAACAATGCCCAAAAATGTAAATGTACTCGTTAATGGGACAAAATATAAAATATGTACAGTACACTTCAAAAGGTAAACAAATACTACCAAAAAAAAAAAAACACAATCCACACAGGATCAAGGCGTCATGTCTATGTGCCAGATGGTGGAGAAACTTCAGCATGTTTCGAAACATGCAATACCAGATGGTGGGTGTTGAACACTTTAAGTAACATATCCCATATCGCAATGAACCAAGTTCTGAACACAATATTTTCCTCCAGCCATACAACCATCTCTGCGGCAAATAGATAAGATTTATTTAAAAACTAACCTAAGAGTAATAGTACCAACTTATCTATATTTTTCACTATATTTGTTATCTTTCCTATTTTAGGCAACCACTTTTCCATTTCATCTTGTCAAATTCCCTATTCTAAAATCTATTTTCATTTAAATGAATAACCACATTAGATTCCCAAGTATTGGTAACTAGTAACCACTTTGTCTTAAATGGGCATTTATAAGTAATGTGGAAGGTTTTTAGGTGTTTAATTACCTATATTCACTCATTTACCCTATTTTTGGTAATCTTGCTACCAATAGACAGTCCTATCTTTATCTATTTACCCTACTCCAAGAAACAAAAAATACAATTTTGAAATGATAAAAATAAATAAAATAGAGACAAATATGAAATAACAGTCTCTCCTCCTTAATTTGCTTTGTTGTCCTTCAGAGTAGCATTTGGAAAGGATCTCTCTCTCTCTCTCTCTCCATTTTATTTTATTTTTATTAAATAAAAGCCATCTTCAAGTTTATCTTGATGTCAATTTTCCTTTTGTACCATCTTCAAGCTTATCTTGAATGATAGAGACCATAAGAATGATTCTCCTCCACACACAAAAAAAAAAAAAAAAGTAGTCATTGAATTTTTTTTTTTTTTCCTTATCTAAGTTTGGGGTGTTTGTGTTCATTGAGCCACTTGGTTATTGACTTGTTTGGCCTTTGAGACTTCCTAGTTCGTATAGATTATATGAATCGTTAACTTGATCATAATCTTGACCACCTGCAAGTTAATTAAGACCCATTTGGCCATTGGGACATCTCAATTCATTTTAATTGTGCAAATCTTCAACTTCATCAAAACTTACATTTTTGTAAGTTGATTAGGGCAAATATGGAGAACATCTTTTACATCTCGTTGTTGCCAAAAGCTAACAACACCAAGCTTTGCTTCTATCCACTCCATGTGTGAATTGTCATAACTTGGCTATGATACCAATATCACCTAACTTTTTGTTGGTAGCTTCGAGAGATCCAAGAGCTCAAAATTTGATAAATAGACTAACTTAAGAAAGTCTAGACCTCCAAAGTGAAATTTCACTCAATAATAATATTTTTCAGCTTGTTTTATTTATTTTTACATCAAACCTTATATAGATGACTTTACAAGATAGACATAAAATTCAAATTCAAAAGAAACCCATTCTTTATCTAAAGTAAGTAGATAAAATTTATTCAAAAACTAACCTAATAATTTAGAGAAATGTTACGTCCACAACATTTTTACAAGAAATCTTAAGCCGGCAAGTTGTTATGAGTGGGCAAAAATTCTCAAAGAAAATAATTTAAGTTGTGAATTCAAATTAAAATTAATAACAACTTACTATAAGGATACTATAGAGGCACGTAACAATGGGTCACTTGACTATAGGTAATTACTATTGGGTTACCCAAATACTAGCATCTATCATGTACTGGTCCTTTGACATAAATAAAAATAAAAAAACCTAAAGAGTAAATTTTGAAACTATATAAATTATTGGACAAATAATATTTTAAATCTTATACTGTAGTTTCTTGATAGTTTTAAATTAAATCGCACATTTAAAAGGTTTAAATTAAGTCTTGTACTTACAAAAACATTTCAATTTAAACCATAAACTCATATATGGTGATGTTTTTATTAACAACTCCATGCAAAATATATTTATGATTTGATTGAAAACTTTTAAAAATGTAATTGAAACGTAGTTTTTATTTGAAACGTAGTTTTTTTTTTTTTTTAAGAAAAAGAGTTCTAATTCAAAACTCTTAAAAATGCATAATTTAATTTGAATCCAAGTATAAACTATGATTGAAAATGTAATTTATCCAAAATTATATCCGTTGATTTTTAACTGTTTATAGCATTTTGAGCCATCTCAAATTAAAATAATTATATCTTCTCAAATTAAAATGGTAAGGGCACGATTTGGTTCCCAAGCCCCAAAAGTAAAAGGATCAAGACCCAAAAAGCCCAATACAATGAATTTATAAAGAGTTGGCTAGAAACTAGATTTTAATGAGTTGGATTACAATCATAATAGGTTAAAGATTGCTAAGAAATGAAAATAAACGGGTTTATGCAAGGAAAATCTTTCTCAGCAAAGTTCGAGGAGAGTGATTCTTATATATTTCTGTTAAACTTAAACACAATTACAACTCTCGTCACTACAGTGTTTTTTCTACCCATCCTCAGATGATCCTCTTGTAATGGGGTTTTTCTTCTTTATATTCCCCTCCTTCCCTTCATCTTAGCCCTCCATGTGTAAATCAAGTTGTTGGTTTTGATACTTATCCCATCAGCACCTTCCTGAAATCTTTGCGGGTAGCTGTAAGGCTGAACATTACTGTTTAGGTATCACCTCCATATTAATGTGACCAGAGAGTTAGCTGCAGAACATTCAATGCGGTGGTAGCAGGTTTCTCCTAGATATTTCTAAGTTTGCCTTTGTCTTATTCCCTTTTAATGCTTATCCTTATCAGTATGACCGTTTGGTACGTTGTCCTTGATGAAAGGTCGGGTCTTTGACCTCTACCCTGCTTAGCCGAGGAGGTGTCTCTCCTTGGACTACACTCCCAACCCTTTACAACTAGACTTCTTTCACAGCCCACTAATTTGTATGTCCTTGTTAATGTCTTCTTGTCATCGAACAACTTAATATCCTCGAATACGATCCATAACTCAATATCCCTTTTTGGGCCTTTTATCACTAAAAAAATAATAGATAAATATAATGATACATTGGAAGTATATCTGTTTCTCAATTTGTGCAAAAGATAATACTTAGATATATTTAGAAAATAAAATAAAATACTAATAGATAAATATATTGATACAGTCTGTGTTACTCTATGTCTTTGTGGAAGGAAAAATTTTTAGGTATTTTTGGAGTATGGATAAATAGTGTTTTTTTCTCTGAAATTCATGGTAGATCCCATCATAAATTTAATAAGTAGACCCTATTATGAATGTAAGAGAAGATATTTCCAAGTATGGATAAATGGTACTTCCTCCTCTCACATTCATGGTGAATCCTACCATAAATTTAATGAGTAAACCCTATTATGAATGTGAGGAGAAATAATACCATTCTTTATATTCCAGAAATACCTAAAAATTACCCGCTATATATATGTTTCTCAATTTGTGCAAAAGATAATACAAACCAACCAACACTAAGCTTCAATCTTTTTTTTCAATCTTTTTTTATTTTTCCCTCTTGGGTACTTTATACATATAAATACATTAGTCACCACTAGAATTTCGATTCTCACTCTCTACCATTACAAAAAAAGTGTTTCTCCTTTCAAAAAATAAAAAGTGTTTGTCTCTCGAAGAAAAGAGAGCGTGTGGGACAGGTGGGATCGGTGGGTTATTAGCTTTCTGAATTGGTCCCTCTTTTTCTTTCTTCTACTTCCTCTTATTCAACCTCATTCTTTTGACTTTTAGAAAGAATTCATTTTACAACTTTCATTTCACACTCCTATTTTCTTTCCTCTTTCTCGAACTCTCATTTCACGGACGGCTTTCGAATTCCCATTTCTTTGGTAATCATTTTCACGGGTGTGAGATATTATTTTGAAAACTCCAAGATCTCCAAAACCCATTTCTTCTTCACCTTTGTCTTCTTCTTCTTCTTCTTCAAATTATACATTTTATTTTTTGTTGCCTTCATTGAAGATCCACTAGTTGAAAGTTCATTTAAAGCCAAATTTCGAAACTGGGTCTCTTTGACAGTTTCGGAATCTGCTTTCAAAATGTGTATTTTTTTTTCCCTCAGCTTCCGCGTTTTTAATGGATTGGTTTCTCCGTTATATTTGAAGAACAATGGCAAGGTAAGATTTTGATTCAAAACCCATTGTAAAAATTCTCTCTTTTTTTCATTTTCAAATCCGGGTTGTGCTTTGTTTGTCGAATTTCCACCTAAACCAAACCAAACCCATATAGTTTTTATTCAGACAGGACTTTTCCTTGTAATCTAATTCCCAATTTCCGGTTATAATATTCACAAAGTTTTGGCCTTCGCTTTGTTTTCAATTCATTCTTGGTTGTTTTTATCTATTTGGCCAAATGGGTTGTGCAAGCTCGAAGCAAAAGCGATGCAGGCATTGCCAGAGTCCTTATTCCCCTGTCCCTAGAAGCTACTCTATGCAAGTTCATCACCCACCACAGAACCAAGGTGAAAGCTACCATGTTGTGGCTCTCACCTCTTCTACATTGGGTTCCCTCAACCAAATCAACCATTTCAATAACAAGATCATGGATTTTGGTGATGATATTGATCATCTAAATCATGGTAATGGCACTGAATGTATTGGTAATAATGTTGATGGAAACGTGAGGAAGAAGAAGAAGAGTAACGATTTCACAATAGGCCTAATTGAGGCCAAGACGTGGTCCACTATGATCGAAGAGAAGATCCCCAAAGTGGTTCCGAAAACGCCAATTAGAACGCCTCCCGGAGAGCCAGAGATAATCAATACGTGGGAATTGATGGAAGGACTCGAAGATGTTAGTCCTCTAAGGTCCCCCTGTCATCTTAGGAGCTTTTCTTTTGATGTTGTCCGCAATCCGCACCCAGCTCGACAAGATTCTGCTTTTGAATACCCGAAAACTAGATTTCAAGAAAATGGCACGGCCTCCCCAAATCCTAAGCCTATGTGGCTTCAATTGGAAGATGATGATTTCAATTCAAAGGCTATCTTATCAGACTTTGATTCAGAAGCCATTTCTACATTCAGAAAGTCATTCCAAGAGCTTCCACCTGATAACCCTTTTCGTATTAGTCCATTGGACGATGACAAACAACAAGAAGAACAACAACAACAAGAAGTGGTTTCAGAAGCAGACAATGATTTGTCATTGGATTTCAATGATGAAAAGGAGGTAAAAGGTTGTGTTATCGATTATAAATGTGGGGAGGACAAGATTGTGCTTTACTTCACAAGCCTAAGAGGGGTACGGAAGACATATGAGGATTGTTGCCATGTGAGGGTGATCTTAAAAGGCCTTGGTGTCCGACTGGATGAGCGGGACGTTTCGATGCATTCAGGGTTCAAGGAGGAGCTGAGAGAGCTATTGGTAGACGGGTTTAATGGGGGAGGCTTGCCTAGGGTGTTTATTGGGAAAAAGTACATTGGTGGAGCTGAAGAAATCAGGAGATTGAATGAGGATGGACAATTAGAGAAGTTGGTTGAGTGTTGTGAAAGAGTGGATGATGGTGTTGGTGTTGGTGTATCTTGTCAGGCTTGTGGGGATATAAGGTTTGTGCCTTGTGAGACATGTTCAGGAAGTTGCAAAATTTACTATGAAGCTGATGAAGAAGAAGAAGGAGAAGAAAGAGGTGAGGAGGTTGAGTATGGATTCCAACGTTGCCCTGATTGTAATGAAAATGGGCTTATACGCTGCCCCATATGTTGCTACTAGTTTTCAGTGCCATTCACTAGGTACTCTTTCACATTTTTGTGTCCATTTCTTTTTTATTTTTTTTCTTTTCTTTTAAACTTTTTCTTTGTGAGTTGCTTGTTGTACAGTGGAATTTTGGTATGTTTGATTTGAGGGTAATGAGAGAATTGTAGTAGTAGACACTGAATAATATATAATACTATGTTCTAAGCAGGTTTCCTCAACCTCAAGAATGTTGTAACTTGTAATAGCTGTATACTAAATTTCGTTTTCAGAAAGGCGAAAGGGGTTCGTAACTTTGTATACTTTTTCCATTTTCCATATAAATTAAAAAGATGCTACATTAAAATGTTGCATTTGCAATTCCTCTTGTTTATGTTGTTCTTCTCTTCTTCTTTCTTTCTTCTTTCTTTTCCCTGCAATTGAGAGTCACAAAATTGAATTGAATTTTCCTCCAGAAAGATAATGTACTTTGTATTGCATTGATTAATACAACCATATGATTGGATTTAACCAGAGAACTTAGGTTCAATGCACAAAGGAATTGTATCTAAAAATTTCCCTTTTTTCAAAAATGTGGTACCACATTCCAGGCGTTGATCTACGGCATGATATGTGAGCTGTAGTTGCTCTATTCAATGATGTAGTAAAGTTGCTTTTGAGGCATAATTGCAACCATTGCACAGCATTTGGACGGTGACATAATCAAAAAGTCCAATCTGTAAAATGAAAAAGTGGAGAAAGAGAACAATCGCCCAGCATGAAAAATCTTTTTTGAAGCAACGAGCAAGAAAATCTTGCTCCTTCAGTTAAAAAACTATTTCCTTGTTATATAATATAAATAGTGTTGTTCGGCCTTATTATTTTACTGTTGGTGAGGATTGTTGGGCCAACTTTTTGTAATTCATTATATATAAACATTAAGAACTTGTCAATTAACAATCTTAGAGAAGAATAAAAAAGGTGAAATATTCAATAATAGAAAATTAGAAAAAAGCAATATGTACATTAGGTGAAGAAAAAAAAAATGAAAGGGTCAATGTCGGCGACGGACCAAAAAAATAGTGACATGGTCAAATCCTGCTTAGATTTCAGCAACGACGTTGTGTTTGTGGTAAAGAATTGCTCAGAGTAGTTGCTCTCGAAGTTTCAACTGTAAGACCGTTTCTTTTGGAAGCTACACAACAATTTGAGAGACATTATAATATTCTATCTTCAACCCCCCCAAAGAGACCGTAAATTTGGCAATTTATTACTCAATTAAATTCCAAGATATTTTATTGTCAACCTCAAGTATTTCTTCTGAAATTGAAGCTACTATTACAATATTGGGAAATGAATTTTCAATGTCAAAAAATTCAAAGAAAATAACTTGGGATATTCTGATGCTGCAGGACTTGAAAGAGGACAAAAATTGAAGACTTCAATTTAAAGGGAGCTAAGGATTCTTAGAAGTTGCTGGAAGCTATTTTATTCAAGTATTCACATAGAGTGGCGCATACTTTTCAGGAACTCAAATTATGTGAAATGATTGAGTTAAAATAATCTTGTAGTGCCATTTACATAAGGTGGAAGCACTAAGTGACACATAAATGATACAAATAATAAGTGCCAAATACGTAAATATTTTCCTTTACCTGCCTCATCTATCTTTTTGATCTTCAAATCCAAAAGGACCTTGAGCCAAGAAAATCACAACAGGTTATAGGCTACATGACAGTTTGCCATCTAAATCAAATCATAATAATGGGAAGCAAGCCCTAAGAGGTATTGAGGACAATGATGTAGTGTGCAAAAATAATTCAAAGCAATTAAAAAAGCTTCTTGTCAAATACAGTTGCCTTTCATTAATGCTTTAAAAACAGTTTTGTTGTAAATTAATGAGGTTATTGCATCACCTAACGGATTGTATCAATGTCGCATTTAAGTTTTGGTTGTGGCATTGAAACTATTGAAAGCCATTTGAGGGTGGAAAAGAATATTAAAAAAAAAAAAAAAAAAAATCTTGCTGCTGGATTGTCTTTATATAATACTAGTTATTATGATCAATAAGTTATGTGCTGATGGAATTTTTTGTTAATATTTTTTTGATACATGACAGAAATTTTACTCTAACTTAATCTAAGTTCTAAGTGTATGTGTATGTGTGAAACTCCCTTTTGGGAACTTGAACTCCAGCCTTTACCCCTCACACCTCACAAGCACTTATATTTTTTGTTAATATTAGATAAAAATAGTTTTTCAATACCAATAAATTTAGTCATACAAAACGTTCACAATTGTTGACGTACGCAACTAGTTGCAATTGGTAGATACTAAAAGCGGTTCCAAGGGTAAAATTATGTGATGTTGCTCAAATTAAAACTTGCTATCCTAACCAATTATGAAAAAAGATTGTGAATTATTTTATTCCCAGCATTTCTCCTAATATAATCTGCAGATTTTCTGGAAACTGACAAACCAAATGTGAAAGGAAAGGAAAGCCACATAATGGTGTTTAAAGAAATACAAAGCTGTAATCAGAAAAGGCCATAATCATTGTTTATTTTGCGATGTTTAGGATATACGTTTGCCATACACCTAACCAAGTCAGTGGACGATCTTTTTTTAGCTTTTGTTCAGTCAAAATACTGGTAGACATGAATATGAGATCTTTCATATTAGAAATTTTTTATCGTCCAAGACTCACAACTAAGGCAGAGACAATAAAATAATAGCCATTTAACTTTATAATGACACAATATTAGCACATTAATAAGGAGTTGGTTGGGTTGTAAAGACAGTGATGGAAACTACGCGGCACCAATTGTTTATTTTTTATTTTTTTATATTGGCTAAGAAAAGGTCATTTAAATTGCATCTAGAGAAGCTGTACATGCATATGCAACAAGTATTATGATATATGGTTGGCAGCCAAGAAATTGTATTAGAAAGTTTGGAAGTAGTTGACATTTGAAGGAAAGTAGTTATATGAGAGAGATGGCTCAATAAATTTGAAAGTGAAAAAACAAGAAGCACTAGATCAGTGACTTTATGAAGTTTACAAACATCTAATTCTCACAAGAAAATGAAAGCAAGGCCTACTCTGAAACACATGTCACTATCTAACATTCGATTATGAATGTAGCTATGTAGGGAGTCAACTTTCTTAGGCATTCTGTCTAGTGTGATTGCCTGGTGTCACGGGCTTAAGGCAAAGCACAGCAAGCACGTTGGCATGGTGCTTGGCATGACTGGTGCCGTGAAATTGCAGACCATGACAACTTTGTAAGATCAGTCAAATTCCCATTTGGGGTATGACTTATGAGTTATGACTTGGGGCAAGACCATAGCTTAAATGGGTCACATTTGCATTGTGGTCCTCACAATTCGGACCACGGTCTATACACTCCAGAATTGATAAAGAATACAATCTCGACACGAGTTAAATAGAAATGACATATTCCCAACCCACCCTACCTCGACTTACACTACTTACATCCCGCACGAGTTTCTTAAACTTGATAAACAACATGGGATGGGAATGAGCACCCATGATCTGACTTTATCCCAGTTCCCACCCTGTTTCTAGATGTGGCAAACAAGTCGGGTCAAGTTGGGTGTAGGTAAAAGATAAGTCATTTAAACAGGATATAAATAGGTCGGGTTTGGGTCAACTTATATCTTTTGATACAAATTTTTTTGTTCTTTTGTTTTTTCTTTTCGAAACTGTGTATTTTCCACTTGGTAAGTTACGAAACAAATTACTTAATGTAACAATAATGGTATCGCATTTAGACTATCCTTTATAGTGTTGTACACTACGACATAAATATGAACACTTGACCCAATTTGGGGGCACATTTCCCAAATTGGTAAGTGTTCATATTTCATGCATAAAGATTGATACAAGTGTGCCACGATGTACTCAAAATTCAGGACAATGTGGTCTAATGTCCAAGGATGGTTGGCCAAAACATTAAGATTGATCACACATAGGTATGTGCATCCCTCTTATCTACTCACAATCGCAAACTCGGTAGAACACCTTTGAAAAAGAGTTTTTATAACTGCTGGTCATGAAAAGGCAATAGAAATCTCTGTTGTGATGTGCGAACTCGCACTAGTAAATTAAAGTCTGTTGTTCGTGTGCAGTGCATAGTACTCACCAGAAGCAATCTTTTTTGGTACACAACATTTGCACACCAACGGGGTTGTGTGCGCGTATTAACAAACAAACATGGACTCTGCGAATTCATGTGGAAATTAAGGTACATTTAGAATGCTTTCATTGCCTAATTAATTAATTAATGCATATGCTTAAGTTTGGCCCACCTACATGAAGGGTGTGGTACCTGATCATGCATAATCTGGTCCACCTTTACACTTAACAACATTCACCTACCATGTGTGGATTTCTCTTACCATCATAAAACTCATTTATACTTTGTATCCACCTTCCAATGAGCACAACTCCATCATTTGGACCATGCCAAGTTACCAAGGGTATGTTGAATGGTTACTTTGTGGGCAAGATTCTTATGAAGTTTCTTGTGTAAAATACTAAACGGAGAAGTGCTCCAGGGATCAATTTTTTATGTTATTGGATAAAATAAGGGGGTAACTATTGAAGGAAAATGCATTGGAGTGCAACGCTCATGCACCAGTCCATTAAACTAATGCGCAGAATTGTGATAAAGCCATTCCAAAATCCATTCCTTTTTTCCAACCATTTTTCTAGTAGTTTCCTATTTTTCGCTTGAATTTTGGCACCTCTTTGTTGGCTTTCTGAAACTCTGTTTTTGTGCACTTTTAGCGCCCAATGCAAATTTTATGAAATCATATTTGCAACGGTACCAAGTTTTCATCAATCAGTCTTTCAGTTCAAAAGTAATGGCTTTGGGAAGTTGGGTGCCTTGAAAATAATTTTGATTTTCTTTATTAGGTTCTAAAGATTTAGGATTAAATGTTTAGAATTTCAACTTGTATGTGTTGGCAAACCGAGAACAAAAACATGTCTAGGATAGGTGTTAGACATTGCTCAAAGTTGTACAAGTCAAGACTCAAGAATGTACAAGCTGCAAGAAAAATGATTATTTTTTTGTGAAGCTTGACCGATCGAATGATGAAGCTTGATCAAACAAAAATCGTAGAGAAAGAATTTTTGCAGAATTTTAAACAGGCTCAAGCTTGCGAAAACGTTTAGGATTTCAATCCAACACTCTTATGTATAAAAGGAAAACCCTAGCTACGTTTTGAAGACTTTGGGAAGACTTGTGAGTTACTCTTGTGAGATTTGAGAGGTTCTGTACCTTCTAACTCTACAAGCATCTATCGGAACAAGATCTACAATCACGTACTGGTGGAATCTAGTTGTTGTAAAGATTAACAAACTGTGATCTGAAACCTTTGAGTGGGATCTCAAATTCACAAGTGTGGGTGCTTGTGTGGTGCAAATCCAAGAGAGGAGTCTGTGGATTTGGAGCTTATACATGGTTGTGTTAGTAAGTTACTACTAGAGGTAGCAATAGATTTAGGGTTAAATCTGATTATAAAAATTTCAATTCTCTATAGTAGATTTTTTTTACCTTAAGGATAGTTAGGTTAAATCCTCTCTAGATTTTTACCTTGAAATTATTGGTTTCATTAGTTTTCCTGGGTTATCATATTGTTATGTTCTTTATTTTCCGTTGTTGTGCATGATACGATCTGTCATTGTTTAACCTAAATCTCATAATTAACCTAAGTAATCACTCAAGGTAAGTTACTACTAGAGGTAGCAATAGATTTAGGGTTAAATCTGATTGTAAAAATTTCAATTCTCTATAGTGGATTTGTTTTACCTTGAGGATAGTTAGGTTAAATCATCTCCAGATTTTTACCTTGAAACTGTTGGTTTCATTGGTTTTCCTGGGTCATTATATTGTTGTATTCTTTATTTTCCGTTGTTATGCATGATATGATATGTCATTGTTTAACCTAAATCTCATAATTAACCTAAATAATCATTTGGCTAATATATTAAGTTAAACAATCTGTTTTAAGGGGTCTAAACAAACAAACAAGTGGTATCAAAGTGGGTTAGCTCTTGTTTGGGTAGTTTACCTTGAGTTGATCATTGACTCCTGCTGTCATGGAACACAGTCACTCTTTTTTTATCTCTCCTCATTTTGATGGGAATAACAATGCTTACTGGAAGGTTAAGATGAAAGCCTTTTTGAAATCCCTAGATGAGAGAGTATGGCTCTCTGTTGAGAATGGTTGGGAGAGACCAACCAATCCTGTCAGTGAATGGAACATTGTACAAAAAGAAGCAGCAAGCTTTAATAGCAAGGCTATGAATGCTATATTCAATATTGTTGCTATGGAAGAATTTAAAAGGATCTCTAATGTAGAGGCTGATCATACTGTCTAGAATATTTTGCAAACTGTGCATGAAGGTACTAAGGCAATAAAGATCAATAAATTGTAGCAGTTGACCTTCAGGTTTGAAAGCATCAAGATGTCTGATGATGAGACTTTTGATGAGTTTTATGTCAAACTGAATGACATAGTGAACTCTGCTTTTTATTTGAGTGAAGTATATGATCAACCTAAAGTGGTTAGGAAGATTCTTAGATCCTTAACTGAGGATTTTAGACCCAAAGTCACTGCTATAACAGAAAGTAAGGATGTAGACACCATTCTTATTAATGAACTTGTAGAATCTCTTCGATCCTATAAGTCTTGATCTATCCAAAACCAACAAATCCAAATCCATGGCCTTAAAATTTGTTGAAGATGTAGATGATAGTGGATTTAATGATGAAATCTCTTCTATAGAAATAGCTTAACTTGCCAAGAACTTTAAAACTTTTTGAGAAACAATAATAGAAGGGCAAGAAATCGAAACAATGCTCACTCTAAGAATGTGAAGAAGAATGAAACAACCGAAAATAAAAATTTTGAAAAATCAAAAGATAAGGTTGTTCAATCCTCTAACAATTCTTTAGGTCAACAGTATTTTGATTGTCAGTGTTTTGAATGTCCTACTTACTTGAGATCTAAGCGAAAAGCTATGACTGTTACCCTTAGTGATGATGAAGTTTCTGATCACGAGTCTGAAAGTGATCAAGAAGGAAATTTCATGACTTTCACTGCTACTGTTGAAGTAAGTGAGCCTAAAATTGTTGAGGAGAACCCTTATGATGGGGAACTCTCTATTAATGCTGACTTGCAAGAGGCTTACCATAAATTTTGCAAGATTGCAACAAAAGATGTCATGGATGTTAAAAAGTGATTGATTTTTTTAATAACTTTTTCAATTTCCTATAAAATGTTTTCTAAAATGGATAATTAATGTATGCTTTAAGAGCACACATTAACCAAACCCGTGAAAGAAAGCAGTGAACATGAGGAAGTTGGCTCATTAAATGTGAAAGAGAAAAATAAACAAGTAGTCAGTGATTTTATGAAGGATGCAAAAATGCATGTAGGAGTCAACTATATATTGGCATTGTGTAAAGTCTATCCTCTCTAGTGTCCTTCAATGGTGTTACGGGCTTAGCACAGTACAGAAAGATGATCGGCATGACTGGTGCCGAGAAGTCGCAGATCAGTCAAATTCATAATTGGGTTATATTATGTAACATACCTGCTCGAAGAGTTTTTATTATTATTATAAGGAAGTGGCTAATGCCTCCATTTATACCTTCTTAAGGGCCCTAAATTCCATTGGGCTCGGATATTATATTCCCTCAAGGCCTCTGGTGATGTTTATGGTCTGCACTCCCATTGATGTTTCTTCTTCGAAAAATGTTAAAATTGATCAACAGTTTAGACCAGTGATGGGTGACAAATTTTACCCATGGTGAACGAGTACACTTGAATGCCTTTAGACTTACACAAGATTGATTTCAACCTCACCATCTTACCCTTTTTTTCCTCTCTGGTCTCCATGTCTATCTTACTTATCATCATCTTTATATCTATTCTCTATGTATTCAGACTTTCAGAGGATTTACAAAGTTAATTATCACTTCATAAATTGTTTAAAATACCTCTAATCTAATTAAATAGTCCTTATTCCTTAAAAATAAAAACTGAGATAAAAAAATGTAATTAAACAATAATAATAGAAAGAAAAAAATATCCGATAAATCTCTCTATAACTTCCTTCTATATCCTAGACAGATACAAACTTCCTTCCCGAAAAAATAAAAAAACTACCACCCCACATCTCACAAACTTCCCTCCCCAAATAGGTGAACGTATTACAAACAAAACCCCTTCCAAATAATTTGTTACGTGTACCCTATTCCTATTCCTAATTTAAATAGGATTTTTGACAGCCAGCTACTGTTCTCACAAACAAAAACTTCAGGCCGCTTCTTTGTATAAAATATGCGTGCAGTGGGAAAAAAAAGGGTGAAGTATTCACTTCATTTTGATATACAGTCTCAACACAGACTTCCTTCTTGGAGCGTGACTACAAAAAAAACTTATGTGCAAACCTTGCTTTATTTCAATAAAAAGGTAGGTAAGTTTTCTTCAATGCATTTTTTTTTTAATCCATGTACTACGGTTTTGTTATGGATTTTTTTTTTTTTTTGGAGAATCTGTTATGATTGCTAAATCCACTAATCACTACAATTTACAAATGAACAAAACTTAGGTATAGTATCTTAGATACTTTTCTTTAGATTTCCTTCTTAAGATTCAACCACGTGGCTACTTAAGCTGCGTTTGTTTCGGTGATAAAGGAAATCAGGAAAATGTTTTACACCCTTGAGGGTGTTTGGGTGCGTAAGGAAAATTGGGTCAAACGGAAAATCATTTCCGTTGACCATAAAATATGCCCTCTGACCCTGTAAAACCATTTCCATTTATATTTTACCTTCAAATCAATTCCGCCCCAGGAAAACAGAAGAGAGAGAAATAGCAAGGAAGAGAGATCGCACACCAGCATCGGCGAGCTTGCACCACCTGAAGCACCACCGAGATCGCACACCAACACCGGCTCGTCGCACCCCAGCACCGGCGAGATCGCACACCACCATGAGCTCTGATCCACATCCAAGCTACCCAGAGAAACATAACCCAATCCCCATTTCGATAAACCCACACCCACCTGATCTTGCGCCACCTGAAGCACCACCGAGATCGCACCCCCGCACCGGCGAGATCGCACCCATAACCCACCCATGCCCGATCTCTCTCTTTCTCGATCTACCTCTCCCTTTCCCTCACATGTCGATCAGTCTCTCTTCCTCCTTCTCTCCGTTTGACCGAGTTTTTGAATTGTGAAAATGTTTTGTTTTGGTTTTGTTTTGATTTTTGTTTGTTTTAAGTTTATATATTGAAATTTTCTATTATAAAATTTGTTTGGTAGCTGAGAAAATGGGTGAGAAAATGTGAGAAACCAGTAGGAAAATAGCATTTTCAGAATGCAACCAAATACATGAAAACATTTTCTAGAATAATTTTCATAATGCAGCCAAACACTTGAAAATATTTTCCTTTCCCGAAAATATTTTACATTCAACCAAACACAGCCTTAATTAAAAATACACTTCCATCTCATAAGAAAAAATCCTCATGACAGAATCTTAATAGGAGAATCTAAAAAACAGCATCTAAGTATTATACCTAAGTTTTGCCCTTTACAAATTATGTCTTAGAATTTGGCCTATTTATTAAAAAATTAATAATTTGGCTTTGGTTGTAGTTGAGAACATATGCTATAATTAAGAAGTTTAAACTTAATTAAAGATGATAGAATCGGTGTTCCTTCAATTGTACTCCCTCTTTCCTTTTAATATTTTTATTTATTGTGTTATTTTAGTGTTTTAACTATTTTCTTTTAACATCTATGTATTTTTTTTCTTTTACAAATTATGTCTTAGAATTTGGCCGGTTTATTAAAGAATTAATAATTATTGGGTTACGGTTGTAATTGAGAACACATGCTATAATTAAGAAATTTAAACTTATAGGTGATAGAATTGGTGTCCTTTCAACTGTACTTTTTTAAAAAATAATATGACTTTTGGAGAACAACTCTTCACATATTCATGTAAATTCACTAAGGTCAACTCAACTTATATCATATGGCATTTTTTGAACCCTGGTTGAGCTGCCACATCACTAAGTCGACCTGTTGCATCCTTATGGTCTCAAACCTATCCAAGGCCGTGGTGACACACCATCATTTATCACAATTGTTGGACCAATATTTTCTTTTAAAACGTGTGCTCTAATTAACTATATTGTAAATTAGTTAAAGGCCTATGCGATGCACAGTTTTATTATAAATTTATATAATATAATGACAAAAGAAATATATATAAATTGTATTGGTGTAACAACCATCAAATATAAATGATAACACCTCAAAGAAAAATTATCTTCTAACATACCTATTGTGATATAATGAGACTTGTGGTTACATGTATCAAAATGTTGGCATTAGAATTTTGTATATATTGGATCGATCTGCAACATTGTTTAGAGTTTATCCTTGACTTTTTGTTGATTGTCATAGCATAACAGATCTTTAAAGGAAACTATCTTCTTTTTAGGATGAATGGTCTCGCACAAATATTTGATTCTTGAATAGTGTTTTTTTTTTTTTTTTCTTTTGCCTTTTAGAGATTAAATTTGTAACTCTTTGTTGTCATACATTCATAATGGATCTTCATCTTAATCTTGCACCTTTTGTTATTTCAATGTTGTTCAACTAATTTAAGCAAAAGGAAAAGTTTATGCCAAAAAATTATTAATTATTAGGCTCAAAACACTTGAAAACAAATTTATTATGAAATAAATGTACACAATTCAAGCAGATGTGTTTGTAATTTGCTATCAATTTATTATGTAAAATGAATGTATGATCATATTGGTACCTTTAAATGTTCATTGCTTATATTGTCTGTTGTAAGAATACTTGATTCTTTGTCTTTTCTTGGCTAAATCTACAGATCTTGATTGAATTTATAATTGATCTTCATTTTAATCTTGTAACTCTTGTTATTTCAGCATTGTCAACTATTTAACCCAAAAATAAAAAAAATAAAGGCAAACAACTATAGTATACACAACCAACCTAACTGTATGAATATTTGAAAGACAAATCAAATGCATCTAAAGTGTAAAAAAAAAAAACTTGCCTGTAGGTCAATGGTGGTGGTGATGCCTCCCATGTTTTGTATATCTCTAAAATAATCAACAAATGATTTTCTCATACTTGCATAAATAAGGTTATTCTAAAAAATTGAGAGAAGACTTAATAAAAATAAAATAAAATTCAATTGTATTTAAAGACATAAAATTAATTTTATTATTTTACTTTAAAACTTTCCTTCTCATCAAGTAGCACCAAATCAAAACTCATAAGTTCATTATTTGCTTTAATATTAAGTACCTCCCACATTCTTGTGACTCTTCTCTATATTCCAATCGTCTTTTTCAATGTCAATTTCATGATAAAACATTATAAATGAAAAAAATATATATAAACATCAAAATGTTATCAACAATTTATCATCAAATTAATATAAAGATTAAAAAAGTATGATGTTTATGTAAAAGAACTTTAATAAAAATAACTAATAAATTAGAGATGAATTCCCCTTTTCTTTATATCGCGGTAATGTTGAAGTTGCTCACTTGAGGAAAGTTTCTCCAGTGATTGATATTGTAAGCTATTAAAGTAAAAAAAAATTATGTGCGTGAATATGTATGTTAGTTTATACCAACTCTTAAAAGTTTTTTTTTTTTTTTTTTTTGAGAAACCAACTCTTAAAAGATGAGTTGTTGTGGTTGATTGTGTTTTCTTCTACCAAAATATCATTGAGTTTATTCTTCTAATCTCAGAGTCATGAATAATAACCAAAAATAAGATTGTCCTCTAAATCAAAATTGAGGCTAATATGAACCAAAAAAAAAAAAAAAATGTTATCAACAATTTATCATCAAATTAATGCTAAAAAGAAGATTAACTGTCCTCGAAATCAAAATTAAGGGATAAAAACAACATATTACCATTGGAATTCATATTTGATATACAAAATTGGAACCCATTTTATCTTTGTAGTTAACTAAAATAATTAACATTAATAAAAATAAGGGAGATCGTGAGAGAAGAATTATAAAAAGAAAAATCTTACATGCACATACTACAAATCATAACAAAAAAAATTTATATGATATACAAAATAATATAAAATCACCTCTGTACAGGGTATGGCCTCAGGCCCATTGGGCCTTAGCCCGGACATTTCTCAAGAATCGAAGTTGGGCCCAAACCTCATAGTAAGTCTATATCGTTTTTGAGTGCATGATAGACAAGCCCATGTCTAGCAGTTAATGGACTATTCGGGATTGCGTATGCCCAGAACAACATACCTCCCTAGTGGCTTGGTATTGCCTTAGGGAATATTGCTACCGGGCGATCTTTTGGATGCGGAAATCAGTTCGAAAGCCACTACCACCGTTTCCAATGAGATATATTCCATGTCAAGAATAATCACATCGGACCCCACCCACATGAGTAAGACCAGAATGCAATCATGAAACCCCCCACAAACCTCATGCTATAAATAGGAGGATTGAGTAAAGAATGGGGGTTGGCAACTCAGGAAAGAAAAACGGAGAAAAGAGAGAGAAAGAGAGCGAATTAGGGAAACTAGGGAAACTAGGGAAGAGGGAAACCCGGAGAGGAAAGTGAGGGTGTTTACTGGGGTTAAGGGGAGTTAAAGTGTCATTCGGGGTGGAACTGTCCTTAGTAGGAAACACCAGGCCCACTCTATAAGTAAATTGTGAGCCCAATTTTAGGCCCAGTTCTTCAGGCCGAGGTGGGGTGCCCACAACCTCTAATCATATTTAATGATTGATTCTCAAACTATAAGCATATAAATTGGATAAAACTTACGGAAATTAGGTTAATAAAAGACAAAACAAATATACAAAATCTAATCAATTTGTTGAAAAACACATACCTCCACAAGGTTTTTGTAGGTAGAAAATTGTATGGTTGGTAGTAAAAAATCATAATTTTATCATACACACACACACACTCCAAGTTGAAGAAGCTGATATGGACAAAAGGTCTCCACATTGAAGAAGTTCATATGAAAAAAATGGTGTCGTGATGAGAGGAAATAGCAAAATCTAAATTAATGTCTAACATAAAATTTGAAGATAAAAATGAAAAATTGTATTCCACGCAACTAATCCAAAAATTTTTAGATAAAAGGACTCATGTATATCAATTAAAGTAGTCCTCGTGTATATGAGTATATCAATTAATAATAATAAAAATTGTATTCAACGCAACTAATCCGAATAGGCCTCATGTATAACATTAATCATAACTCTATATTAAATTTTGGTGTTTATCCAAAGGATAAAAATGTGAACTAAAAAAATAGTTTGATATAACAAAAAGGTTGCGTGTTTTGTTAAAACACTGAGAAGAAGTTGATAAAAACAAATAAATTAGAAAAGAATTATATCTTCTTCTTTTTTAATTTTAAAAATTTTCTACAATTTGGTAAAGTCACATAGCGTAACCATAACTTCTAAACCCAACTTTTATTATATAGTATATAATATTGAATCATACTTTTCACTTGTTCATTTAAAAGTAATTGCATACTTTCAAGTTTGCTTGACTTTTAATTTAAAAAAAAAAGTATGCTTGACTATTGCAAACGGGCACATTTTAACATAATACTAGTATGAAATATTGTGACCCTGACCCAATGGCATCACTTAAGTAAACTTTAGATTGCTCATGCATCTAAAAGCCACAATTCATAAACAATTATTATTATTATTATTATTATTATTATTATTATTATTATTATTATAACATCAGTTCAGAATTTAAGTTCAATACAAAAATTTTTTTGAAGTGGTAGAAAATAGGTGGGAAGAAAATTGATGGGAAAATTCATCATGGCGGTAATGATGTGTTTATCTATTACAATTGTCATTGGTATCAAAGATGATGATTTGGCTTCAACCCCTTTTCAACCCTCTTCCGAACAAACCTCACTACCTCAACCTTCTGAGCTTGGTCCTAAGCCATTTTATACTTGCCTCGAAGAAAATGTTGAAAATTGTAAGAAAATGCAAAGAGAAGACCCTAAAGCGCATAAAAATTGTATAACTAGGACTTTTTACCATTGTAAGGGCAATCTACATCCATCTGATCCATATAAGCATCAAGCTAACGATGCTATTATAAATTGTGCCAAAGAGCAAAGGAAAAGGCCTAAATATTTCATTCTTGACCATTGCTTATATAAATTGTAGCTACATAATGTCAAAAAAATTTACCCAGAAATGTATACATCGATGGAGTAAACGGTATATCAGATGGAATATTATGATAAATAATTTCTAATCTCTCTCTTTCGTCAGTAAAATACACACATGCATGAAATATTATGTCTTTAGCCTCCTAAACTAGAAAGGATTTTTTATTTTTCACTTGTTATATAGACTAGGAACTAAATTTAAACATATAGAGAGATGTACCAATTAAGATAGACTAATTAGTATGTAGCTTAATTTGGGTGTATTTCTGCAATGTCGATCATTTCATAATTCTCTTTCCTAGAAAAATAAATTATTATGTTATTCTTAAAGTTGATTTTTGTGAGAAACTATTTCACGTTTTCATATTTTTTCTTAAGATATTTTAGAACTCAAAGAAAATTTATAATTCATATCAACTACATGAGGAAGAAATCTTGATTAATTCCATTTTTAAATAACATTTGGTTTTCACTTAATTTTTCATATAATATGACTAATAGATACATGGGAATCAAAGAATATATTACCAATATTTTGGATGCCTTCTATGTAATATATATTGGATTTATGGGTTATCACCTACAAGTTTCAAAACTTTCACTAAAAATTACCAAAGGACAATATTAAGTGTTTCAGAAGTTTGTAACACTTACCGAAGGACATTATTTAAGTTTACACACACAAAAAAAGTCATTTTGAATTGTAATAATTACAACTCTATGAAATGTCACCTGTAGAGGGTATGGCCTCAGGCCCAATGGGCCTCGGCCTGGACATTCTCAAGAATCGAAGCAGGGCCCAAACCTCATAATGAATCCATATCCATTCTGAGTGCATGATTAATAAGCCCATATCCAGCCATTCATTGTCTATTCAAGATTGCGTATGCCCGGCAAAATGTACCTCTCCTGTGGCTTGGTATTGCCTTGGGGAGTATCGCGGCCGGGCAATCCTTTGGAGGCAGAAATCAGTTCCAAAGCTACTACCACCATTTCCAACGAGATAGATTCTATGTCGGGAATAATCACATCAAACTCCATCAACACGAGTGAGATCGGAATGTAATCATGAAACCCCCACAAACCTCAAGCTATAAATAGAAGAATTGTGTAAGGAAAGGGGGTTGGAAAAACTAGGGAGGAAGAAGAAAGAGAGAGAGAGAGAGAGAGAGAGAGAGAGAGTGAGCTAGGATAGCCAGGGAAAAGAGCAACACAAAGTGGGGGTGTCACTCAAGAAGGGAAAAGAGAGAACTCGTGGGGGACAAGGGGTGCCACCAGGTCACTCGGCTAGAAACAACCCTTAGTAGGAAATACTAAACCCACTAATACAAGTAAATTGTGAGCCCATTCTAAGCCCAGCCCATCAAGCGGAGTTTGGGTACTCATACCATTTTTAACATATATTTTTATTTTCATAGAAGTGTTCAGGCGCAATGTTTTGCCTATATAATTTAGTTAAATGTTTCGATTAATGATAAAAATACTATTTTGGTCCTTACATTTTTAGCTTACAGTCAATTTAATCATTATATTTTGGTAACAGTCAATTTGGTTTCTATTATTTTCAACTTGCTGTAAATTTAGTTCCTATCATGAACTCTCTAAGGAAAAACGTCTATATAGCAATAGTGTGCACCATTGGCATACTTGGCCCGATCAAAACTCAACAACTCAATTAAAAAACCAGGTCAGCTCCACCTCCCCATTACTAACAAACAGAACCTCCGTTATCCCCTTCCTCTCTTTCTCTTTGCAAGCGGCTGGTCTGCTTCTTCAGTTCTCCATACCTGAATACCCTACACACCACTCGCACCACCATCCATTAGAGTCGGGTTCATGAGGGCTTGGCTGTCAAAGCCCCAGGTGGACATCTCCTTCTTCTGTGTTGTAGGTAATGCAAAGAAGTATGAATGAAGCCAAAGCAAAGCCAAATCCTTCGCAGATCTCATTCATTTAAAGTAAATTTAAAATAAAATAAAATAAAATAAAATAAATTATTTCCTATATGTTTCTCTTTGTTATTGTTGGAGGTGTTGGATTTGTTTGTTTTGTTTTTCTCTTTTGAGTCTTGACATCTTCACCTCTCATCCTATCCAAGTTTATCGGATTGACAAGAGAGAGATGCCAAGAAATATGGGTTTCTATCATTCTATGTGATGGGATTTTTGTGATAATTGGATTGGAATGTGAACCAATACATATGGTATTATTTTTGTTTTGGACAGAAAAGGATTTGAAAGAGCTTTCTTTGTTTGATTTGGGATATGGGTTGCTTTCGTACGTGTTTGAGTAGATCTGTAACTAGGGTGATTATTGTGGTTGTTCAAGATCTAGGTTTATGATTCTTACCTGGAGAATAAAGTTTTTGGATTTTTTTTTTTTTTTTTTGGGATAATGCGCTTCAAGTTTCAAGCAAACTTGCCATTGAAGGCTCTTCTATTTCACCGAAGAACTAAAAAGAAAGGGTGGAAGGGGATAACGGATACTTCAAGACATTTTTGGGTTCTGTCAGTAATAGATGAGTTGGAGCTGACTTGGATTTTTAAATTGAGGTGTTGAGTTTTAATTGGGCCAAGTGTGCAAGCTATGAATCCAAGACATTTTTGAGTTCTGTCATCAATGTTGCAAGCTATATCTTTTTCAAAATTTTAGTTAAATAAAATTGACCTTTTTTTTTTTTTTTTCCTAATAAGGATCTAATATGTTAAGGAGACTAAAGTTTTAAGGACAAAATTTGGCCACAAACTAAGTTGTAACACAAGGCTACAACTCTCACTAAAAAAATTAACATTGCTACATATTTTGAAAATTTAACCGTTGAATTACATGTTCTCTCTATATTCTTAAAACACATGTTAAATTTCATGACAATCGAATGTTATTTATTATTCAATTCATAAACTTATTTTTCAGAGCACTAGCATTGGGGGGTGTAAACACCCCTCCAGTTGCTATTTTATTATCCAAGACAGCAAAAACTCACTCCATCCGGGTTTGTATACCTAAAAAAATATGCAACCTATGAAAAAAAAAAAAAATATATATATATATATATATATATTTAATCTTGTGGTTGTGTGTGAAGAAAAAATGATGGTGGGAGGAAAGAGAGATAAGAATACTTTTTATTATTTTATTAGGTAGTTTATATTATTTTATTGAGTTATATGTAAAAATAAAAACTAGGATATAGGATGAATTGTAAAATTGAGTTGGTAAAATAAATGAAGTAGTATTTGAGGGTGCAAAATAGGTTTTTTTTTTTTGCATCCTTAGATACTAGTGCTCTTTATATTTAATTTTAGACTACAAAAACTCAAAATTTAAATATTTGATTGATGACATAGCTATTGATCTTTAATTTTCTTGAAATTTTGTAAGTATGGAGAATATAAGAAGAAAATGTAACTAAATGGTGAATTTGTCAAAATTCATATCCAATAAAAAAATATTGAATGGAGTTGTAAGCTTAGCTTACAACCAAGTTTGTTGCCAAATTTTGTTCAAAGTTTAATTATGTTGGGCCTAAAAAATATTTAGAATGGTCACAAAGTTTTTTAAGGATAAAAAAATCATAAATTTTTAAAACTTATACATAATAATAATTATTTTTTCCAAATCAAGGTGGTCCTGTGACCACCCTGAACTCTATGTAGAGTCTCCAGTGTTCTTTTCTTACTTGTTAATTTAAAAAAAAAAAAAATTCACTCTTTCGAGTATGGATGACTTTTGCGAACAATCACATATTAACATAAAAAAAAAACTATTATGAAACATTGTGACCCGAAACCAAAATAGCTAGCATTACTTAAAGTCTTAAACTAGAAGGATTTTGCACTTCTTTTATAGAGAAATGTCACTACTAACCATTTAAGCTAGGCTCACTGGCTCAGAATTTGGGTGTTCTTCCACAACACCCCTTATTTCATAATTATCTCTCCTTGGAAATAAATTAATTATGTTATTCTTGAAATTGATTTTTGTGAGAAAACTATTTCACGTTTTCATATTCCTTCCTAAGATATTGTAGAACATAATGAAAGTTATATTTCTTATAAAATATATGAGGAAGAATGCTTGATTTAGTTCCATTTATAATGAAATTTTAGTTTTCCCTTAATTTTGCATTTAATGTAACTAATTAAAACAATGGGACGCAAAGAATAGATTGGCAATCTTTTCGATGCCCTATGTGAATTACATATTTTATTTTTTGGTTATCACCAACATGATTTGCATAATTTTGCAAATAATAAGTTCCTATGCAATTATGGAAAGGACAAAATTGTGAATGTACTTGTTTTGAAAATCTACATTGTTGGAGCATTTTAATATTAAATAATTAAAATGAATGAATGTTATAACATAAATGTAAAGATGTGGGAGTGAATATGGAAGATGAGGAGTTAGTGAAAATTTTTAATGCCACATTGAAAATGAGAGAGACTATTTTATTCTTTTTAATTGTGGTGATTAATGGGCTAACATGAATTGTCTTAGATATTAGGCTAGATATGTGCGCAAGGGGGAGGTGAAGAGTGGAGCCAACCAAGGGCTTGAATCTCCTTAAAGAGAGTGAGTGCCGCGCCTCAGTCCAAACAGTTCTCATTAAATTAGTAATATTCAAAGAAGTATTATTCACTTTCTAGTTGTGTTATTTCCATTATTATTGTGTTTGCACCATCATACACTTATAAGCTTCTTAATAATTTACTCATAAACAATTATATGTTGTGCCTAGCTTTTGGAAAATAATTGTTACCTGAGATTATGTAGAGATTATGATGGACAAGGAGAATATACAATAGCATTCCTAATTTTGAACTTGATAAGAAGTTGATGAATGATATGAGTGCCCTAAAGTATAGATACGTACAGTAGGCGATCTTATTCAATCGAGCTTGAATATGTGTCCTTAAACATAATAAATTTGTATATAATATTTCTTTCCTTGTGTGCATTAAACATCATTTTTAGATAACTAGTCATTTACTTGTCTTACTAAAAGTAAATTCTTCTATGTTTTTCTTTATTAACTTTAACCACTAACTTGTGTTTCACATATTTATTGTGTTATGGTTTAGATTCAATTGGAGCAATATCAACATTCTATTAAAATTTTCTTGTGCCTCGTGTTTTAGATTGTGTTGTCCAAAGTTTTGTAATAATATCTTTCTTAATTTTATACTATTGTATATGAGTCTAAAATCTATGTTAGTTAAAGCATTTCAAACGTAAATACGATGCCATGTGGGAGTTGAATTTTAAATCGAATTATATTAATTTATCTCATGCCTGGTTATTGCTGTTGTTCTATGGGGTGTCACTATCAACATCAAGAAAGATATCATTCATTTTCGCAAATCATAATTGTATAATTGAGTGTAATACCTTTGTCGACTTCCTATTTTACCCCCCTAATTGTAAAATTAAATGCAACACAGGTACATTGAACATTGTTATTTTAACCCTGGCGGTGCCGAAGTTTCTTGAACTCATGTTAACTAAACAAATTGTGAGTTCCAGTTAGCTTAACTAGTAAAGTCTCTTATAATTAAATAAGAGATTTGGGGTTCAATCCCCGCCTACACTAAAAACTGATTGATATCCTAGTTTGATGATAAAGATCTATTATCAAAAACGGATACCATAGGTTGAAACCCTCTCAAAAAAAAAAAAAAAAGTTAACTAAACAAATTCCAATTGCACTTAAGGCAATTGGTATAAATGGCTGAGCCATTGAATATAAAAAATGAGTAAAAGTAAAAATGAAAAAGTAAAAGAAAAAAAAAAATATATATATATATATATATATATTGTGAGAGGGTGAGTGTACGTTTTTAGATCCCTTAAAATACAACCAGATTAACCTAGTTAATTAGCCAAGTGATTACTTAATCAAATTATTTAAATCTAGATTAATACAAATATATCATATCATTGTAAAGTGCAGAAAATAAATAACACAACGATATGATAACTCAGGAAAACCAAACCGGTAAAAAACCTGGGGAGGATTTAATCTAGCTATCCTTAAGGTAAAACAGATCCACTATGAAAGAATTGAAGTTTACACAATAACGACTTAGACCACTAACATCCTATTGCTACTTCAAGTAGGAAACTTACTACCACGACCACATGACAGCTCCGAGTCCACGGACTACTTCTTTCTTGGATTCACAGCAAGCACAAGCACTCCTGCTTGTATATCTTTAAGCTCTTTATGCAGTAACCGAAATGATCATCAAACTCTTGACACCAATCTTGATTCTTGATAACCCTAAATACATGTGAAGGCAAACACCTCTAAATCTCACAAGAGATTCACATACACAGCATAAATAACAACATAAAATGTGGCTAGGGTTTTTCCTTTTATACTTAAGGTAAAACATAAAACCCTACACGTCAAACGAGCTTGGGCTGAGTAGGAAAATTCTGCAGAAAAACAATCAGCACAAGCTTCGATAGATCAAGTTTAATTTTCGATCGATCGAGCCTTGCAGAAATTGAATAGTAATTTTATGCAATTACTCGACTCCAACTTTACACATAAACATACTTTGAGCAAGTCTAAAACAAGACTAAATGTTTTGATCATAGTTTGCCAACGTTACAAAATAAAATTCTAATACTTTTAAACCTAAAGTCTTAGAACCTAACAGTGATGATGAATTGCATGGTGCAATTGCTATAAGAAATTGTACCAGATCTCAATCCGTAAAATATCAAATGTAAAAGAGGCTTCACAAAATTGTAAAGTTTTTTATGTAGTTTTAAGAGGGGGTAATTATAGAAGGGAAATGTTAATCATTGCTCTAAGGGCATTGGTTTAGAAACTAATTTTAGAAACATTTTATTGGAAGAATGATAAAAATAATAAATGTTGTTAACAATTTTTTACATTTCCGATGAAAGTAGATTTATTAACAATTTCCCTTAAAGCATCCGTCAACATGACCCATTATAGAATACTTCTAGAGTTCCATAAATGCATAATCTCCTCCTCTCACATAATCATTAGTCCCACTAATTAAATATATGGTGGGACCCACAATTCATGTGAAAGAAGGGGAGTACGCATTTATGATACTCTCGGAATATTCAATAATTTTCTTTTAAAAGCTGTCTACCTTTTAAGTTAATTAGTAAGTTACCCATACAATGCACGGATAATGTTGTAATATTTTATGTAAAAAAAAATTTGAAGAATGTTGTACATATATTATAACATATTTGTTATAAAACTTTGTTAGTAATGTGTTCATCATAAGAAGTAACAATTATAAATTGCTTACACATATCTATTATAATTATTTTGTTCAAGTAATAAGCAATATATATATATATATATATATAAATAAATAATAAAACAACAAAAACAACAACTTTGGAGTAATATTTTTTTAATAAAATATTATAAAAGCATATTAATTCATTTCATATTATTGATTTTTATTATGTGATGTAATAAAGAGCTTAATTACTTTTTTTTTTTTTTTTTGCTTCTTCAATGCTTTTTTTATTGCTAAATGACAACGCTTGTAAAACTTATTGAGAGGTATGTTATCATCATTTGTTTCTTCATCTTCAACGTTTGAAGTTTAATTCATCCCTATTCGTTCAATTTTTGAGCTTTCATAACTTTTTCTTTTTGTTGCATCATTTGTGTTAATCACTAATAAATTGGCACTAGAAGATTCTTGACTGGATCTTACAAAGTTTGGACTTGCGGATTTATTGTCACTAAGATTTTTCTTAAGTATTTGCATTCATATTAAATTTCAGTGATATGACAGTTTTTTGTAAATGTTTATGTATATATATATATTTGGAATAGTGTAGCAAAAGAATTAATATAGCATATTGGATTGTGCATTTTTTTTCTTCCATACCTTTTTGTCATTTGAAGGGGCAAAAAAAATCTTAGCAACTGTGTAAATTTTCAAAACCATTCTATTCTTTTCTTTTTTTGAAATAGGAAAATCCTTTGTTTTTTTCTAATTTTTTTTTTCAAATCATGTGAGATTTCTCTCCAATATCATTAGTTTTACAATAATTTAATAATTTAAATAAGTTGTACCTCAATTTTTTTTTTAGCAAGATCTCTTGTAGATTTATTTAGGATTTTCTCGGCATCTCGATCAAATATCATAAAAGTTGTTTTGTCAGTTGCATCAGAAACTTCAATTTGAATCATGTATCTGAAGTATTTTGCAATCTATACAGTTATAGTGAGATGAATATATTATAAATATTTGAAAAGTATGTAGTTAATGTGAGTGCCAAAATGATCCTGATTGTGGTTGGACATGCCTTCCACAAAGCACGCACGAAATGTAATACCAACCCATCATTGTATCAATGTTGATTATTGTTCCAATACCCTAGCAATTCACATCCTAAAATTGATAAAAAAATGAAGACATGATTTCATGAGAATGAAATTTTCTAAAAGTATCATCTATACATGTGTGTGTGTGTGTGGGGGGGGGGGGGGGGGGGGAGGAAGTGAATTTGTAAGTGGGTAAGAGTTTAGGCTTTGATTTACGAAGGGTTCAACTTGGGTCATAATATGTAAGGTAATAACTGGGATTGGGTTTTTCATAAAGTTTGATCTATTTTTAGAAGGTAATCTATTTTGTAGAGAATAACTTTAAGAGCAGCCCATATTTTATATAATAATAAAAAGAAGTTACTATGATCTACTGGATTACAATAAAAAATAATAATAATAATAATAAAAGAGTTAAAAATAGCTAAATGCAAAATTAGAGGCACCATATGGCAAGACCTCATGTATTCTCCTGCATGAGGTCTCTGCTTATATATATATATATATATATATATATATATATATGAGATGGATTCAAGTTACACCTGATGTAACTCTTATAAACTTACACCTTTTTTACACCATAGATTTCTAAGAGATCTAACGGTTAAAAAAACAACATTAAATGCTATTTTTTTACCTTATTACCTAATTAATACTAGCATTCTCTCTCTCTCTCTCCTTATTTATTGCTTTCCACCAAATAATATTTTCTTCAACACAATCTAACAAAAAAAATTGAAAAATAATCTCATTTTCATTGATTTCACAAGACTACCCAAAACAAGAGTCAACAAACGACTTTCAACTTGCTCCTTAAAATAAATAAATAAATAAAAATAAAAATAAAAATAAAAACTTCAAATATGAGCCTATCATACACTACACAATCAAACCTCCCATTTCATCGAAAAGCAATTGAAAGGTGGACCTATATATAGTCTCTTACAAGAAATAATATAATGATTGGGAAAAGTAAATACGTATATGTTTAGAACCCAAGTGACTGTTATGTTTCCAAGGGTAGGTGTTTGTGTTTGTATCATCGGCAAAAAATACAAAATACAATAAGATTCATACGATCTCTTACAAAAATAATCATTTGAAAACTAATTAAGCAGTCTCTGTAAAATAAAAGAAAAAAAAAGGTTCGGTATTTGTTAGCTTTGGACAGATTTCAATTAAACAAAGTTCCTAGAGGACAAGCAAAAAAGATTAATAAAATATAATTCACTCCAACTAGAATATTGACCCGCTATATATTTCCATAGCAGTTAAGTTTAAGCTTGGTCACTTACTAGAAAACCTTTTAAGCATTCCCATCTGATTTGATTGTTTAGTGTGTGATAGGCTCAAATTTTGAAGTTTTTTTTTAAGTTCCTTTATTTATTTATTTTAAGGAGCAAATTGAAAGTCATTTGACTCTTGTTATGGGTAGTTTTGTGAAATCAATGATTATGGGATTATTTTTCAATATTTTGGAGGGAAATGCTAACGAGTGCCCTTAAAGCATTGGTTAATAATCTATTTTAAGAAAGTTTTGACATCACTTTTATAGGAAATAAAAAAAATTTAAAAAAAAAGCTATCAAAATATTAATTTTTTTCTCTTTTCTCATAAAAATTTTCTTTAATTGGATTGTTAACCAATGCTCTAAGGGCACTCATTAGCATGACCTTTTTTTTGTTAGATTGTGTTGAAGAAAATATTATATGGTGGAAAGCAATAAATAAGGAGAGAGAGAAAAAGAGAGAGAATGCTAGTATTAATTAGGTAATAAGGTGGAAAATAATAGCATTTAATGATTTTTTTTTAACCGTTAGATTTCTTAGAAATTTACGATATAAAAAATGTGTAAGTTTATAAGAGTTACACCAGATGTAACTTGAAGTCATCTCTCTCTCTCTCTTTATATATATATATATATATATATATTTTTTTTTTTTTTTTTTTTATTACAAGCAATTATCATCAACTTTGTGCATCAATCAAGCAGCCGAGTTGGTTCATTTTGGTATATTTAAACTTTCTTTTTTCACACACATACTTCAAGGCTTTCCTAGAACTTGTGCAAATGAGGTGTTGTTGGATTGGATGGCTTGCAATATCAATTTTTATCTTGCACCTTGGCAAATGACACCTTAGTTCAGCCTTGCCAAGCCCATTTTCTCCCGTTGCCTCATTCCAAGCATGGTTACAAAAATTTAATGACAAGAAAGTAATGAGATTTTAATTACCTTATCATGCACAACAACGCAATCACACAAGCGAAGAGTACCTAAAACTAACATGTAAATAACTAAATGCATTTTTAAGAGCTAGTGACATAGATTTCTCTATTTTATCAAGAGAATCAGAGTTTGAATCTAACCTATTGTTATAAATATCAAATTATCATTTTTTTTAAATAAATATTTTATTAAAAAAATCATCTGAAGAAGGTCAATCCATGAGGGTTCCAGCTAGCCATGGGGATTCTAGTCAATCAACAATCCAATATTCCTCATAAACATAGGATGAAAGATCTGAAACTTTTTAAGAAGAACAATGTGTTGGTCTGGCACATTAAATCACAATATATTGTGATATGTTTTAACTAATTAATCTAAAACTGAACCATTTCCACAACAAGACAACCACAATAAGAAACGATGTTATGCCAAAAAATAAAATTATCTATTTGCATACAGTATCAAGGGTAAAGCCAACTATAAGAGTTGCTATAGTATCAATCTATTTGTTTACTACCATTAGTACCATAGCTACCCAAATCAGCTATAGCTTTAGCTGCACGTAATTGAGTCTTAGTTTATAGTGTGAGGGTAAGGACTATTTGCTCATACGGTATAACTATTAGGACTAAGTTTAGTCTAAGCCTACAACCTTACTTAATATCTTTTTATTGGAGGTGAATTTTAACAAATCTACTGTTAGGTTCTAAAGATTTAGATTTAAATATCTAGAATCATATTTGTATTGTGTTGGCAAACCAAGAACAAAACATGTCTAGTCTAGGTTTTTAGACAATGCTTAAAAGTGGTTGCTTCAAGGTTCAAGTCCAGCTAATTGCAGAAAATGAAGTATGGTTCTACCTTGCTTGACCAATCGAGAATTATGCTCAACCAATCGAAAATCACAAGTCTAGTTTTTTCTGCAGAATTTTAAACAAGCCTAAGCCCATGAAAACGTTTAGGGTTTCATCTAAACTTCTCCACATATAAAAGGGAAACCCTAACCACGTTTTGAAGCTACTAAAAAGACTTGTGGATTGCTCTTTATGAGATCTGAGAGGTTTTGTACCTTCTAACTACACAAGAATCTACCGGAGTAAGAACTACAATCAAGTGTTTGGTAGGACATAGTTGCTGCATCAAGATCATTACTGATAGTGATCTGAAACCTTTGAGTGGGATCTCAGAGTCATAAGCAAGGCGGCTTGTGTTGGTGTAAATCCAAGAAGAGAAGGAGTCTGTGGATTCGAAGCTTGCATATAGTTGTGTCAATAAGTTACTACTGGAAATAGCAATAGATTTAGGGTTAAATTTGATTGTAAAATTTCTATTCTCTTATAGTGGATTTAGTTTACCTTGAGAATAGTTAGGTCAAATCCTTTCCAGATTTTTACTTTGAACAATTCGTTTCATTAGTTTTCCTAGGTCATCATATCATGGTATTGTTTATTTTCCATTGTTTTGCATGATATGATATATTGTTGTTTAACCTAGATCTGAATAATAAATCTAAGTAATCACTTGGTTAATATATTAGGTTAAACAATCTAGTTTAAGGGGTCTAAACAAACAAACATCCACCATTAGATTATATTTTCTTCTTATATCCCCCATGCTTGTAAAATTTCTAGAAAATTAAAGATCAATAGTTATGTCATCAATAAATTGTTTAAATTACAAATTTTTTATAGTTTAAAATTATGCATAAAATATAAGTTTATAGATTATATAATAAATAATATCCAATTGATACAAAATTTGACATATATATTAAGAATATAAAGAACATACAATCCAACGATTAATTTTTAAAATATGTAATAATATTAATTTTTTCAAAGGAAGTTGTAGCCCTAGACTATCACCCATAATTTTGTAACTAAACTTTCAAAGGAAGTTGTAGCCCTAGACTATCACCCATAATTTTGTAACTAAACTTTGTCCAAACCATTAAATACACGTGATTATTTGATTACTATGACTATTAAATAGCATACATAGTGGTACCACAAACATAATAAACTTGTATATAATACTGCTTTCCTTTTGTACATTAAACTTCAATTTTAGATAACTAATCAATAATTAATTGTCTTTATTTTTAGATAACTAATCATTAATTACTTGTCTTTATTAGAAGTATATTCTTCTATGTTTTTCTTATTGGACTTTAACTATTGAGTTGTGTTTCAAATTTTTATTGTGTTATGGTTTCAGATTCAATCGAAGAAATATCAACATTCTATTTGGAAATTTTATTATGCCTCTTATTTTAAATTGTATTGTCTCGAGTTTTGTAATAATATTACTTTGGGATACTTTATTTCTTGACTTTATGCTACTGCTTATGAGCCTTAAATCTATGCTAATTAGAGCATTTCAAACCCATATATGATGTCAATGGGGGAGTTGAATTATAAATCGAATTATGTTAATTTATCTAATGTCTTATTATTCTAGTAGTTCTATGGAATATCACATCAAATACTATCAAGAAAGATATCATTATTGGAATGTTACATCAAATACTATCAAGAAATATATCATTCTTTTGTCTCGAATCAACATTGTATAATTGAGTGCAATACCCTTGTCAAAAATATTTATTTTGATCTAGGTTATTTAAGTAATTAACCAAAACTTGAATTGTTCATGTCAATACAGACCCCAATTTGATGAACATCGAATAGAGAGATTTTCTCTCTACATGTATGTGTGCTCACTCTTGTGTGTGTAGGGTAGTGACCGTGTGTAGGGAGTGAATGAAGTCGCGCCAATCCTTGGAATTTCTAATGCGTGATTGGTTATATATTAAATTAATTTAGCTTAAGGTCAAGTTTAACTCTAACCTAAATAGGTTAGATCGTATTTTAAACTCGAAACATACTATTGATACCATATTTTGATTATCCACTCTAATGCTATGAATTTCACATAAACATTATCACTGGACCCAATTTGGAGGCACACGTCCCACGATACCTTTCATGCATAAAGATTGATACAAGTTTGTTACAATGTGCTAAAAATTAAGGACGGTGTGGTACTTATAACGCATAAAGATTAACACAACCACACCCGGTTTTAAGCTAGTCATCTTTTAGATCCTATCATCCAATTAAAGACAATGTGGTCCAATGTCCGATGATGGTTGTGCAAATCTTCCTTGCCTATTGTTATAACTATCGAATTACTATTTAAAAATAATAATAATAATCTTCCTTGCCCATTGTTATAACAATAGAATTGTCAATTTAAAAAAAAAAAAAAAAAATTTTGAAGAAACCAATCCACAATTGTTCCTTCTAGCCATGGGGATTCTAGTCAATCAATAATCTAGTATTTCATTTCCTCTAAAACATAGGATGAAGAATTTGAAACTTTTTAAGAAGAACAATGTGTTGGTCTGGAACATTAAATCACAAGATATTGTGATTTGTATTAACTAATCCAAAAAAATTCAATCTAAAACTGAACCGTTTCCACAACAAGACAACCGATAAGAAAGGTTTTTACTTATGCCAAAAAAATAAAACTATCTATTTGTAAACGATATCAAGGGTAAAGCCAACTATAAGAGTTGCTATAGTATCAATCTATTTATTTACTACCATCAGTACCATGGCTACCAAAATCAGCTACAGCTTTAGCTGCCCGATTCAACGAGTCTGAAACCCAAAGTGCTCCTTTGGCAAAGTAAGTGCTGTTGACTACAGCATGACCAGCTGCAACAGCTGCTTTTCCTGTAACCATTGCCGCGACTACAGCTGCTGTCCCAGTGACTGTTGCAGCTGACTTGGTGATTTCTGAAACATGGAATTTTTCATCCACAGTCTTAACAGTTTCCATGCCAACATGAATTTTATCAGTGAGTCCAATTCTATCGCTAAGCTCAGCAATCTTGGCTGCTGCAGTAGCTGAGACTCCATGGTACTCATCAAAAGCTTTGGCCTTGATTAATGCGTCTTTGCCCAGAACATATCCCTTGGCTAGCATTGTTTTGACAACTTCCTGAGCTACTGTTACAGCATCTCCGGAGGTGGAGACACATTGTCCTGTGTGAATAACCTGCTAAAGTGTTAGCTCAAACAGAACAATAAAGTTGAAAATGCAAATTCAAACAATAAATTGTATGTATTTAAAGAATTTTTATTTCATAATCTGGCATTATGGATAATAGAAGAATTTGCCCCCCACCCCCACCCCCAAAAAAAAAAAAAAAAACATCTACCAGATTTTAGGAAATTAAGTCCACCAAATATGATACTAAAGAAAATAGAAATCCTCTGTTCTACTTCTAGAATTCCACTTCAGGCTTTACTAACTGCAGTATGCTACATGTCTAAATTTTTTTGCATTTTAAACTCTTGGTATGTTATAAGGAAAAAAATTAAAATAAAAAATAAGGTAGAGCAAGCTGTGATTAGTGGGATTTAAAGTATAACTAAAAGTGAAACAAAAGATTTTTATTCATACCAAGTGTAAATTAAGCAATCCATTTCTGATAGGCAAATACAACTCATGCACTCATGTAAACTAAAACCATGACCTCATCCTCCACTGTGCATTGTGGAAGAAGGAGATTCCATTTGGTCTAAAGACCATTGACCAGGATCACTTAACTGAGTTGAAGTAACAGAAGAAATGAATATTTAGAACAATTATATATAGTTATCACTTCAAGGTTGAATCTAGAATACCAAAGCCACAGTTCTAATGTGACTGGCAATGCTATTAATCAAGAAACTCAGCCAATGGTAGAAGGACATTAAAGAAATTCTTGTATACTTCCAATATGCATTTACTACATCCCATTTCACTTATTATGCGCAAGAGGGAGATGGAATTCATTCTTCAAGTTTCAAGACATGACAACTGCACATTATAAGCAAATATAGCAGATACTTGAACCAAGTCCCCAAAATCAATTGCATAGTTTCAGAATAGTTCCATAACAAAAGCATAGCTTCTTTTTTGAAGAAACATTTCCTTTCTAACTGCTCAATAGTTAGTAATTCCCAAAATATGCAAAACAACTCAAAAGATCTGTAATATGCCGCCAAAAAACACTAATTTCTATCTTATATGTGAAGAGAAGCTAGATCATAATTCCTGGAACTACTATGAATTTCTTATAGTGACAATTAAAATTTCCATCTTATAATTCCTATGATGAATTTCCCAGTTTAAATGTTCCAATGCATAAAGTTTTTTATGTAAAATATAGTTTCTATAATGAAACAGCCAACCATCTACTACTACCAGTAGAAGAAAGGATCCATACAATTGAGCTTGTATTATCTTCTGGCTTCCAAGATAGACTGTTCCAAGGATCAGATTCATATGTCCCCCAGTGTTGTATGCATATACATTGATCCACAATGGTAGCTCCCTGAAAAACATAATTGTACAAAATGAACAAACACTGCCATGTGGAAATCAGATAGATGTGACCTTGGGATGCAATATAGTTAATGTTCACTCATTGCAAGTGGGGCTTTCAGTTTAGGGCAATTCAACACCTGAGAAAAGTCCATTTTGTCTGTAAAGATGAAAAGCACTATCCAATTTATTGAAGGCAACTTGGACTGAATGGTTAATTATCAATTTGAATGAGAAGCAACAATTTGAACATTCTATTTTGAGCTGATTCTCAGGAAAACTTGAACAGTGCTGGTTCATATGTCGAAATAGAGATACCTATATCTTAATTTTCAATTTTTAGATGAGCTATAAGAAAATGCAAAAACATATTATTCCTAGAATCTTAGGATACTCTTGGAAATCATACAAAACAAAATTCTTAATTCTTCTCAAGGGTATGAACATATTGATGTTCTTAGAATGTCTATGGTTTCCAATCTTGTCAAATTACACAACTGATAGTCTGAGACTAATGGAGAAAACAATTCCATCTTCCCTTAGCACAACATTCAACAGCCAATAATATAAAACTGAAATACTCATAGTAGTATGATTAGAAAACATCAGTACTTGTCACAAATCCACCAAAAAAATAAAGATAGCAGGTTGAGGGAACAAACAAAACTGGAGTACACACATAGCCAGCTAGTTTCATTAATAGGTGAACAGTTTATTTCCAAATATATATCAAGTCCTCATTTTCTTCCCAGAGAATTTTCAGAGCAACTTACACTAAGCAGAACAGCAGTTTCCAAAGCATAAGCATCTTTAAATGTCACATATGCAGTACAAGCACCTTCACCAGCTCTGTTTTTCAACAAAGAAAGCAATCTCCAAATCAGACACGTGATAATTCCTACTAAGGTTGCAAATATGCATTCAATTAGTTGTATAAAACTTATGCCTTGAAAATATGATAGAGCCTTCATTATCAAGAGCTAGTATACAACACAATAAGTGGGATGTAATAAGAGCACCTGAATATTAACTTATGAGGATGCCAATTACCTTCTCTTGGTTTTAAAGAATAATATGTAAGTCCATGTTCTCATTTGTGTATATACAAGAAAGTCTAAGCTTGTATTACAATTAAAACACATAGCAAGGCTGCAGAATGAGAGTCTACAACATGAAGTACTATTAATTGATCAATAAACCAAGTCCAAAGTATATATAAAATTTTACCATATTAAGTTCATAGAAATTTAGGGAAGTTGCCATTAAGGGTGCTATATACAACTATCACAAAGCTTTTAAAGAGTTTATAGAAATCAGGTATCTTCCTATTCGTTATCAAGATTGATGGAGGAAAGAAGAAGATAATTTGGAAGCTTATTGTAACAATTTGAGTTCAGAATTCAGATACTTTACATTCAACATCCTCCCTTTTTATCTCGTTTTCTTAGTTGGATTGGACCTCACAAGGAAGATACTATTAAGCATATTTTTCATCAAATGCAGAATTTGTGATCATTATGTGTACATATCCATTAATGTGAGCGGATGGGCAATTCTGGAAATTAGTACAGAAAATGAGAACAAGTCTAGTAAATAATTCACTTGATATCATCAGATCTTAACATTCACAGTACTCCATAAATCAAGGTGTCAGCTTCAAAGACCCTATTCTAAATTATGGAGATGTGAAGGCTAAGTAAAACTAATTATACTTGTAAACAGTAAATGGATGTCCAAGCATAATCTGAGTCAATTTCAAGTCACACAATGGCATGGTATTGTTGACCATTTCCATATAGCATGAACAAAAATCCAAATATAACCATGATCAAACCACTATTTTGGGATTCAATTGATAAGTGGATTTATTTTCAGCAACTAGAAGCAGGGTTGCACCTGATAAGCTCAACATGCTCAATTGCACCACAGTGAGCGAAAAAATCATAAACATCTTTCTCTGTTGCTTTAGGAGATAAGCTTGTAACTTCAGCAGTGTAACCACCAGGGTACATTGTTTGGAATTTCAAAAATAAAAAATTGGATTTGAGTAAACCTGGAGGAAAAATAAAAAAGAAATGCAAAATAAAATTTCTGCAGCTTAGTTCAATAAAAGGTAAATGATCACAAAAGAATCATTTTGGTTACTTCAACACTTTAAAATGATGAAGAAATAGCATTCCATTACTTTTACTTATTGCATTATAAAGACCACATTTTTTGGAGGAACAAACATTAAGGATAAGAAAAATGTCAGAAAGGGATAGAAATCATTATCATCTTGGACATGCTTCCTTTATGTGGTGCTCCTAAAAGGTCCGTAACTTGGTGGTCCCCATTTTTTATCAATCCCTTGCAAGAGAACACACATTATGGTGGCCAATATAATTGGAAGCTTCTAACATCTACTTATATGTGTCTTCCACTGAAAACTTGAGGATTTATTCTGGTTTAACTCTAAAATTCAAGTTACTCACCCAGGAAAGAAGCTCTAAATTCAAGGTTAATACAATCTATAGTCTAATTAACCCAATAATGGCCCTACAATTAAACAGCCCTGTGTGACTGTAAGCAAGTCCTTGGTGATACAATGTGTTGAGTGACTTATGGCATTAGGTGAACTAATGTAACACTAAAATACAAATGTACTTTGCAATGGATTTTAAATTAGAATGACCCTGAAAAAATGGAAGAGAAACATTGGGGCCATCACAAAATGTTGTAGCACATGAATTATTAAAGGCAAAAGTTTAACTTTCATTGCAAGCATCAAAGTAGTCAAAAACCGCACGCTGGAATCAGATTGAACTTTGGCTAAAGTGAAACTGCTGGCGTGACTTAAGTTGTAGAATTCAACTTCTCTAAAATGACCATAATGGCTCCTAAAAGGAAAATAGGTGGTGTATTTACCCTACTAATCTTTAGGTTAGGGAAATTAGGGACAAGTTTATTCTTTGAGTAATACTTTGTTAACAAGGGGTTAAGTTAGAGAGAATTCAACTTATTTAAAATGACCATACTGCCTCCTAAGAGGAAAAAAGGTGGTGCATTTACCATACTAATCTTTAGGTTAGGGTTATTAGGGACAATTTTATTCCTTAAACAATACTTTGTTAACAAAGGGTTAAGTTAGAGAGAATTCAACTTCTTTAAAATGACCATTCTGCCTCCTAATAGGGAAAAAGGTGGTCCAATTAACCTACTAATATTTAGGTTAGGGAAATTAGGGACAATTTTATCCTTTGAATAATACTTTGTTAACAAGGGGTTCCCAAAAGGTTGGCCTATATAACAAACAAGAAATAAAAGAAAGCTATTTAGCAAAAAATAAAGAAAGAAAAAAAGCTTTTAGGCTTTCAGCAATTCCACTTTTGGCAACAAAATGATCACACATGGCTTAAATTGGTCCCAAAAAAAATTAGTTCAAATTAAATAACATCATTAAGCTACTGATATAACAAAATTTAAATTGTTAAAAGGCAAAATTTATGTCTCCCCAAGACCTATCATCAAGGCAGAATATAAAATAAAAATTAGTTCTTGATTCTGGTTAAAGAAATATCACAACATATAAATTCTGTGCTCATCAAAGGCTTCTTGATCAACTAGAAACAGCACTAACTGATTAAAAGTAATGGAATATGTGAGAGCTTAAAAGGTGGGAACTCGAAATTTAGAAGAAAGATTGGAAACCCAAGAAATCTAAAACTATTGAAAAGTTTAGGAAAATGATGCTTTGAACATACCTGTTGTTGATCAGAGATGAGTAACTGTAACTGTTAACTGTAAAGAGACACAGAGAAGAAGAAGAAGAATTATCTGGCTACCAACCAAACATCTTTTTATGTTGCCACTGCCGTTAGGTGCAATTGTTATCAAATGTGCTAATCCCACTCACAACAGAGCGCGTGTCAAGCACGATATCTTATTTTTCCTTTTGTATTAAAATAAAGTTTTTTTTTTTTTAAATTTTATTTATATGAAGTTACCCTTGAATCCTAGATGTACATGATGCTTTAATTTAATGTAACGATGTTCACGGTCACTTCTTGACATCTGTCAAATGAGACGTATAAGTTTCAATCTTCTAATGGTCGAACACTTGCCCCAGGAGGGGTGGCCCAGCGATGTGGGATCCCGCGTGCATGCTCATGGTCCCATGTTCGAGTCGTGGCGGGTACCATATGACATCTGTCAAATGAGACGTGTAAGTTTCAATCTTCTAATGGTCGAACACTTGCCCCAGGAGGGGTGGCCCAGCGGTGTGGGATCCCGCGTGCATGCTCATGGTCCCATGTTCGAGTCGTGGCGGGTACCATGTGGGGGGGATTTATGGCATGCAATGCGCCCCACACTCTGACTCTCTTGGGGTACTAGGGTGAGGTCCGTGGCGTCCCAGTCACAGTAACTATGGCTCAATCCAACATTCCCTAACGGGGGGTGCCCCTATTAGGTCACGCCCTGGGGGGTAAGTCACATATAGTCGCCCCCGCCCCCCCTTTCATTCAGCAAAAAAAAAAAAAAAATGGTCGAACACTTAAATTAAATTTATCTTTTAAGATACACGTTTTTGTTATAAACAGAGTTTGTATACAATTTAGTTTGGAGGAATTCTTCCAAATTGAGTTAGGTGGCATATTATACAACTGACATGTGTCATAATTTGAAATCACCTAACTCACTTAAACATAATTAATAAATTGGCATACTTAAGTGGGTTAGGTGATTTTGGATTAAGACGCATGAAAATTTTTATAAGGGGTCACCTAATTCAGTTTGGAGGAATTTGTTGGTGTGGGTGTGTGTTCCAAACACTTTTATTCTTATTTATTTTTTAGTCGTTGGAAATTTATGAGTAAAATAGCCGTTGGGAAATTATGAGAAAAATAGCCATTAGGCAATAATTGATAATATAGTCGTTGGGCTTTTAAGGGTTATTAGTAACCAATAACTATAGACTATTATCTTCATAAGTAGCCTATATAATACTCATCATAACACACTTTCTAAATGGTCTTTTTTACTACTTTATATTTTAGAAATATACAAGTCTACTATCTTTCTCTCCCACATATTTTTTTCTACAAGAATATTTGTTCTAAGGAAAGGCAATAGAGGATTGTTCTTAAACCTTTTGTGAGTGGAAGTACGTACATCACAAAGGTCGACGCTATAGTCTAATCCTGGGGAGTTGTTTGGCTAAGAGAACCAATCGGACCAAGTTTTACTTTGGGTGGCACGAATCAACCTTTAAGGACAACGCTTTTGCAGCGTGATTCTATAGCATTGTGAGATTGTTCTAAACTCCTTTTTATTTTATGTTCTTGCTAATTATTTGGGATATTATTTTTTGTATCAAAACTTGTTTATTCACTAAAATATTTCCAACAGAATTCCTCCCAACTGAATTGCATGCAAACTTTATTATTTTATTATTATGTTGAATGTGGTAGGATATTCTTAGATAAGCCTTTTATCTATTTCTCCCTACAATCTCTAATGATCCCACCTACACTTCCCAATCCTGAAAGGACCAAAACCAATTATGAGCTAATTTTGGAGTTATAGTACTTTATATTCATCTATCCCATACTAAATAGTAAAATTTTGTAGATGATACACATTTTAAAGAAGCAAAATAAGCATATTAGTTCTGTAAAATGACTAAGTTGAAGTGACGAATGTGATCATATATATTTTCAAACGCATATTACCTGCTTAAGGGTAAATTTTCGGAAGATTGTTACATTCATTTTGTTTTATTAAATTATGTTTCATTTCTCCTCTGAAAAAAGAAAGAGTAATTTTGCAAATTTCAATTATTGGGAGACAGAGAATAATCAATAATCATAACAAACCTTGACCAAAACAATATATGATATCAATAAAACCAAATCAAGATATAATACTGATATAACCAGTTCAACCACTAATGTTTCAGCAATTATAGATATACTATTTCTTTTTTATGAAAATTCTCAAAAGCTTTCATTACACAGCAAAACCAGATAATATCGTTCTAGAGTACATGCTTTATTGCATCAGGTACTTCTTTTATCCAAACAGTTTTATGATTTAGATTACATGCTATTTTTGCTAACATGTGAGCTGCCCTATTACTTAATTAATGGCTAAAACTCACAATCAATATCATTCTATTATATGAGAATTTTAACAAGTTCATCAATAGATTACATTTTCTTATTATATTATCTATACTTGCAAAATTTTAAGAAGATCAAAGATTAATAGTTATGTTATTAATAAAATTATTTAAATTTTAAGTTTTTATAGTTTTAAATTACACATAAAAAATAAGTTGATACATCAAATAGTAAGTAGCATGCAATCGAATGGTTAAATTTTCAACTGTTAATATCGATATTATGTGTTAATGGATTAATATTAAATTTAGATTGCCACGAAATTTTAAATGTTGAATCATTGAATGGTTAGATTTTCAAATTGACACAAAATTTGTCATGTGCTAAGAGTATAAAATACATGCAATCAAATTATTAGATTTCCAAAAACGTAGTCATATTAATTTTTTTTCCCCTAAAAAAAAAAAATTAACAACTTCAATGTAGATGCTAAATAGAGAAATTGATTAGTTTATACTTTATATGGTACTAATGGGTCAGTCAATCCAATTTAGTGTTTTTATCCTTCTAAATTCGATGAATTAAGGAGGTTTAATGAATGTGAGTTAAAGAGTTTAAATCCTGTGTATCTAAGAATTAGGTCGTTTTTTATGTACACTACTGTCAATTTCTTTAAGACCTTCTCACATCTTCCTGTGTGTATTAAAAATACTTAATATTTTCAAAAGAAAAAATAGTGAGTTAATCCCAAATTGAAAAATGAGTGTAAGTTAAAGAGATTTAAAACTTGTATTGTGTATCCAAGAGTTAGGCCTTTTGGATATATATCTCTGTCAGTCTCTTTGAAACCTTCTTCCCCTTCCCTGTGTGTGTTCAAAATACTTAGTATTCTTTAAAAAAAAAAATTTAAAAAAGGTCCATGTATTTTAGACGGATTAACAAATTATAAAATTACTTGCAAGGTAATAATAGGTAACTACTAAATATTATGGTTTTTTTATTTTTCGTTTTAACTGGTATTTAATTAATATCTTCTAAAAAAACTGGTATTTAATAACAATAGTTTATTTCAATTGGATGTGATATGATTTGAAATTTCTAAATAAAGTCTTTGCTAATACATCATTTAATAGATGATGTGAATAATTTATTATTTTAAAGGTGAAAGTGAAAGAAAGATCTTCTAACAAGATTAATACACAAACAAAGGGTGCCATCAAAGTTAATCATTTTTTTTTAGAATGAAATAATCGTAGTAACATCTTTTCCTTCTTCTTTTTTCGTTTTTTTTTTTTTTTTTTTTGGCTGAGTAATACTTAGAATTTTATTTTCCTAGTAACATTAATCCATTAACTTAACGCGTGAATTCTTCCTCCTCGAAAGAGCGTGGACTTGTCTTAATGGCCCCATCGCTTGTTTTGTGTAATTCCATTGGCGGGGAATCTGATTGGATTATTGGAGATTGGGTATGCACTAAGAACAGCAGACGATTCTTCATTATCCATTACAGCTTCTTTTCTTTTTCTTTTTCTTTTTTCTTTTTTTTCTTTTTATTTTAGGAAAAAATTTAGCTAAGAGCATTCGTATCAAGCCTTTAAAATTTATTAGCATTTACAATTTCAAAACACTACTTTAACAATTTTAACACCTCATTTTACAATATACCAAATATCAAATATTCTATTTTTTTTTACAACTTCATTTAAATAATATTGTTTTTATTTTACCACTGTGTGTGTCTCTCTCTCTAATGAAACCCACCACTTTCTTCTCAGTCCAAGTAAACCCCAGTCACAACCACACCCAAGGCTAGCCATTGCCAGCCACCAAAAAATAAAAATAAAAAACCATTCTCCACCCCCACCACCACCCACCCACCCCGTTCTTAACCCCAACCAAAACTCACCACCCTGAACTCAACCCCATAAAAACCATTGCCAAGGCACCACTGATACCCACCAAATCAAACCCACAAAACCCACCAAATCATGACCACAATCGCCAAACCACCACCATACCTCATAACCACAATTGCTGACCACAAACCCTTGAAGCTTAACGAAGAGCAGATGGGTTTCAAAATGGAGGCAGCGTGATGAAAAGGGAAGGGAGATGATGCCTGGGTTGTAAGGGAGAACCAGAGAACGAGAGGGAGAGTCTGAGAAAGTGAACGAGAGTGATGAAAGTGAGCAGTGTCTGAGGAGAGAGAGAATTAGAAATCAATAAAATATTATAACATCTTGCTACAATGCACTCTCAAAAATGAGAGTGCACTGTAGCAAGATGGCAAATCTTTTAGCATATGCAAGTTTTGATGGAGTGGGTTTTTTGGGTTCCAGATGCTAAAATTTAAGTTTTAGCATTTTTGCAATCCTTGATAAGGATGCCCTAATGCCTTTAGAAAATTAGTTTAGAAAATATTTATAAAAAAATTTTATGAATAAAAAATAATAATTAATTTTTTTGATAGTTTTTTATATTTTCTGAAAAAATGATATCAAAACTTTCTTAAAATAATGGTCTATTAACAGATGTCCTAAGGGCATCCATTAACAACCCCTTTTTTAAAATAGAGTATCAAAGTTTTACAGAGTTCTCCTTAAAAGTTTGTTTCCATATTAGAAGTATGGATAAGAATATTCGAATAATGTGACCTTTGTTTCATTAAATTTAAATTAGACTCTGGGTTGAAGTAATAGTCTAATGATAATGATATTCTTTATGATACCATGTGTTTATTGTTTGAATTCCACTTGTCCCTCTTCTACTATTTACCTTTCAAAAAAGTGTAGTCTCTAATATTGCTCAAAAAAAATTAGGTATAGTCTCTAATCGATTATGTTACCATAGGGTTTCCTAAAATCTAGAAGTTTGTTACTTTAAAGTATAAACGGAAAATTACATTTTAAATTTTGTAGTTTAATAAAAATAAATAAAATCATTTAATTTTGAAAGTAATAAATTAAATATGAATTTTCAAAAGTAACAAATTAAACGTTGTAGTTTCAAAAGTAATAATTTATTTTTTGAGGGAAAAAAGTAATAAATTAAACTTGAGATTTCAAAAAATGAACAAATTAAATTAACCACCCTCAGTGTATATTAAACCACAAACACAATGTCATTCCACTAGTTCCTCAAAAAAAAAAAAGTCATTCCACTTAAATCGATTGTGTAAACGAGTAATTCTTAGGTACTCCCGAAATACGGGGAATGATGCTCCCTCCTCTCGCATTCATGATGGGATCTACTCATTAAATTCATGAAGGGGTCTACCATGAATGTGAGAAGAGGAAACACCATTTCTCCATACTCTAAGAGTACCTAAAAATTTTCTTGTGTAAACACCCCATTTTTGCAACCTTTGTTTAACCTTGTTCTAAGGACAAAATTGTCATTTCGCGACATATCGGTAAAATCATAATTTTGATAATTCAATCTTCCAATGCTTTATTGAAAATAAATCTATAAGTCCTAATAATCAAAATAATATATCATGTGTTCAAATCAGACTATTAAATTAAAGTTATAGTCAAACCAAGATTTAAAAATTAATATGCATCCTCGTGATTAGAGTTGATCACGTGCAATTATGATTAATTAATTATAATTAGTTCTTTAAATTTTTTTTTTTTTTTTTTATATAAGATAGAATTCTACTCTAGTCTAATCTAAATGTATATGTGTGTGAAACTCCCTTCTGGAGACTTGAACCCTGACCCTTGCCCTCCACACCCCACAAGCACTTATACTTATGGAGTAACCATCGCACCAAAGGTGTACGGTAGTTATTAATTATGTGTCCAATGGTATTGAATCTTGTTAGAAATAATGGTAGAGATGTGTGCATAGAATTTATTTTAAAAGCCCAATTTGTTAGGGAATTTAATGATTTTAAACAATTAATCTAATTATATTTAATTAAATATTGTTAATTAGTTTTTGAGGTTATTAAATTAAATATTCTCTAACATATTTTTATTTTTGAGTCTAAAATGACTAAAAAAATAGGTCCAAAGTCAGATTAGAACTCAAAATAATTTGAAAAATGTCAGAAATTGACAAGGAAACAAAATAGATGCAAAGTAGGACTTTGGGGTGAATTGTCAATCAGCAATTGGATTTGGTCACTAAGTGCCAATCAACACTTGCCTCCTTCACAGCAAATATTTAGCCTGTTTTTAATTTTTTAGATTTCAAATCTTATCCAATTAGTTTTTGAGATAATCTTATGAAATTCTCAATCTTGGGGAGTCCCAAACTTGTTAACCAAGGCATTCCCCCTCTCTAATTAGAGAAGGCCTTCTAATTTACAAAGCACACTTGAGATGCACTCTTTGAGTAAGTTTTTAGGAAACAACCATCGAGTAATTGTTACTATTTCTTGTCAATTTTAGCATTTTACCCCTCAAAAGATTTAAGTTTATATATACTGTAAGGACTCAATTTGTAACGATCCCAAATTCGTATTGGGTTCAAACGTTAAAGGCCCAAAGAATAAATTTGTAGAGCGTGGATGTCAAAGAACTAGGTTAACTCCAAAAGAAAAACGATTAAACTTCACGTTTATAGATGGATTAGTACTGATATAACGATCAATTTCTCCTTGAAACAAGTTCAGTTCTTTATTCAATAAGGTTTTCTTCTAAGTATTCTTTGATTAGAAGTTCCAATCCCTTTTCTTAATGCGTTCTTCCATGTTATATACTGCCCTCTTGGTGTCATCTTCACCATACACGTGTAGGTTGGATTCGAGGGATCCCTTCCTGTCCCATCCAACACCTCCTGGAACCTCCAACCAGCAGCTGTAAGGCTGCTCCATCACTGTTCAGGCATCACCTCCACATTAATGCAGTCAGAGAGTTGGTTGAGAGGCAATTGATGCAGAGGCAGCTGTTGTTAAAGATATTTGTTTACCTTTTATTTCTTATCCTTGGTCCCATGTCCCACCTTCAGTGGTAATGTAGCTCTGAGGTGTGTTTGCAACAATGTGGCGTTCAGGTCGTCCTTGGACTCATACCGCCGAGAAGGATTTTGTTCTCGGACGAATACTGAACTCACCTCACGTGATATCTACTCTCTGTTTCATTTGGTTACCCTTATGACCTGATATGGGCCTCCTCAGACGGTTTTATGTCATCGGCTGGGCCACAGGCCCAGTTAACACGATTTTAATAATTTATTGATTAACCGGCTCCCACATATACTATGGATTGATTATGAATTATGTAGGTCAACTTGGGGTTGACCCATTAATTAATTGTGTCAAAATGGGTTGATGTACATAAAAATGTAACCTACAAAAAAATCTTATTATGTTTAGATCAAACATTGCTTCCCTTAGTGGAGTCACATTATGTTACCAATAGTTTATGCCTGAGTCACACGGTGGGAAAGCCTTGGTTTTTATGGTGGGGTAGGGATTTAGGGCAAGGTTCATGGCTATTTGAGAGTTAGGTTTGTTGCTAGTGGCATGGAGTGGTTAGACGTGATGCATTTTACTAGCTAGTACTAGCAGCATGATGGTTTAAAGGTTGCGTTTGTTGCCGATGGGGTCTCACCAATGATTTTGGGCATCAAATGGTGATATGGTCATTCATGATAGGTCTATTGCAACAACTAAGAAAAATTTAGTTAATAGACCAATTTTCAATTGTTACCAAACAAGTCTTCAAAATATTTTTTATAAATACTGTTAGAGATATATTAGACATATTAGCCCAATGTAATAGGCTCAAGCCCACTTCTACTTACACTTGTAGTCTAGGGTTTAGACGCCTATATATACTCATATTAGGATTCATTGTAACATAGGTTATTGTACTACACTCTTACATAATAAAGATGTATCCCTTAAAGGTGTCCTCCATGTATGTAAGCCGACAAGGCTGAACTATGTAACCATCGTATTCTTAGTGTTCCTATTCTTTACTTCCCCTTCCGCATCTACTACAGCATATACAACATGGTATAACATATCGCATTGCTAATATATTGAATGTAGTATCAAAGCCAATATTCATTCTTCGCATTCAACAAAATATCTACACAACAAAGAACGAAATCATGAAACCACCATCGCTCACACCTGTGTTTAAAATTCATAAGCCAAGCAAGCTGTGCCCCTCCAATCACATATTTGTGCAAAGTGAGCCTTCGACTAATGAAACTAACTACACAAACATGCTCCTTGGTCCCCCATACGAAAAACCTAGAAATTTGGTCACTCGAAGCCTACCTACGTGCCGCAATTAGCTCCGAAAAATCTCCCACACGCCACATCAGAATTCTCACTCACAAATCTTCATTGGACACATCTGCTGCCCTGTCCCCTCGTCCGCCAATCTGTAGATCCGAGGAATCTGGTCCTTATTCAACCAAACACGTACTCTCACATGCCTCTTGGATTTTTGGCCTCGCCTTTATGCGCCGAAAAATGCCTCGTCATCATCTGATGACATCATAAACACCTCATCATCAATCATGTAAGCCCTGGCCTACGTCACCGACACGTCAGCATCTAGTCATCAAACACGTTAGCAAGATGCCATGTCAACACCAATGTAGTTCACCTAAACCAGTTTCCCGAATCCGAATTGACCCGTGATGTCAACGTACATCTGACTATTGATTGCCCGTTGACTATATATCCTGACTGTTAACTTTGACCTAATTTGACTTTGGCTTTTGCGTTAACTTTTAACCAAAAGTTAAAATTTCCAAAAATGTCTATCTTACTCTGTTTTTCGCGTAGATTCCAATTTTGGACTCCGTTTCTCCATTTGTAGCTCCAAAATTGGTTAATTGGCACATTCTTTATTGTGGTTTCTTCGAAGGCATTCTTTAAGGCATCTTCAAAGGATCTTATTATGCTTATCCAACCTCAAGCCTTCATTGAGCTTCTGCCTTGAGTTTGAGGGAGGGTGTTAGAGATATATTAGACATATTAGCCCAATGTAATAGGCCTAAGCCCACTCCTACTTGTACTAGTAGTCTAGGGTTTAGTCGCCTATATATACTCATGTTAGGGTTCATTGTAACGCAAGTTATTATACTACATTCTTATATAATAAAGTGTAGCCCTTAAGGGTTTCCCCTATGGACGTAGGCTGATAAGGCTAAACCACGTAATCCTCATGTTCTCAATGTTCCATGCTATGATTCCCCTTCCGCATCTACTCTAGCATATACAACATGGTATAACACATCACGTTGCTAATATATTTAACAACTACATAGACGTGCTCCTTGGTTCCCCGTAAGGAAAACCAAAAAATTCGGTCACCCGAAGCCTACCCACGTGTTAGAGATATATTAAACATATTAGCCCAATGTAATAGGACCAAACCAACTCCTACTTGTACTAGTATTCTAGGGTTTAGTCGTCTATATATACTTATAGAATAGGAACACTGAGAACACAAGGGCTGCGTAGTTCAGTCTTGTCAGCCTACGCCATAGAGGAAACTCTTAAGGGCTACATCTTTATTATGTAAGAGTGTAGTACAATAACTTGTGTTACAATGAACCCTAACCAAAATATATATAGGCATACTATATAATTTTAGCTTGTGGTATTCGCTCCATGATGATTGTTTTTTATCATCGGGCCAAGGCACAATTAATTTTTGGCATAGGTGGGATTCAAACCCCACCACTCTATGATGATTGATCTTTATCATCAAGCCAACACATCAATTGGTTTTTGATGTAGATAGGATTCAAACCTTAGATTTCTTGTTCAATAACAAGAGAACTTACTAGTTGAGTTAACTAAAATCACAACTAGTCTTTTTTTTTATGAAAAATAATTTTGAGTAACATCTTTTCAAATGTACTTTTTTTTCAAATGTTTTATTTTCTATCTCAATCAATTTTTTAAAACACTTTCAACAGATCATGACCTAAAAGTAAGGAAAATTTATCCAACCTTTGATCCAATGATGAATAGACTTTATAAGCTAAAGATTTAGGTCACATCCTTCCTTTTGTCTTCAAGATATAAAGTCACAATAGAAAAGACTTAAGAAAAAAAGCAAAACGTGTCTTAGATTCCTACCTAATTGCTCCTTCTTTTCATCGCTGTTGAAATTTAGAACAAAAAATACCATCAAAAACCAAGAGAGTTTTCATAGCTTAATTCTGCTGTGAAAATTAGTATGTAATGGTTAAAATGCATAACAGAAAGATGCCAAAAGCCTATTTTGTTAGGTACAAAGGTTAAAAACACGTGGGGACAAAATGGCTACCTTTTAGGTAATTCTCATAAGTCAAAATCCTTGAAGGTAATTAAATATAATTTTAATTTTTTTATTTATGAAAAATTATAATTAATAAATTTTATTAGGTCATTCCATTCACCAGACTAAAGGCAAGGAGACCCTAATTATCGCATATAGTATTTTTTTATTGCTTTCTCTCACATAACAATAGATTTAATGTATAATTCTGGTAGGATTATACATTAAATCTATTATTTTGTTCTTCAACAAATTCAATACCTCAATATTGAGAACTTAATTGAGTCAACAAAAATATTGAGAATTTAATTAAATGTCTTTCCACTTATCTTGTAATCTAATGAGTAAGGAAACAGTCTCTAGTTTAAGTCCATTACCATATAATTCAAACAAAAAGTACATGAGTTAACTATTCATTCAAATGATATTAAGCATGTTTTTGATGTTTATCTCTTCTCAAGAAACAAGTGGAAAATATAATTGGAGGGCATGTATGGGTTGGGTTCCATTTGTACACTTGCTATTCACTGAAAAGAAATAAATTTGCTCTCATTAAACTTTTTAAGCTTATACTTAGTAAATAAATTTGAAGCTTTAGGTATTCAACTCGTGGTTTTTTCCAGGTTAGAACATGTACTAATCAATAATCATGCCAAATTTCAGCAAAACCGAAAAAAAAAATCAAAACAAAACAAAATAATCATGTCAAGATGTAACACTTCTTTTCTGAGTTGTTATTCATCTATTGAATTGTTGAAAGATCATATATACAAGACAATAAAAGAAAGTTTGGGAACTCCAGACCAATTACAAAGCTCCAAGTTTCTATATCTCTAGCTTCCTATGTTCCAAAAGAACGCGTGTAAAATATTTTTATAGATTTATTATTCTAATTTATTTGCATTTGGGTTAGTATTTTTATTAAAAGCTTATTTACTTTGTTATTGAAAGTTGTCAAAAATCTTGTAATTCAACAGTACAGTGCACTCTTTTTTATTAGAAAGGCTACAGTTCAAATATCCCATTCTCATTGTTGTAATTATTAAATTTTAAAAAGTAAACTATAAAAAATACATGTAATTAAGATTATAAAAATATAAGATTCTAAAAAGCTTTATATAAACAATTAATTAAAGGTTAATCAAAACTCTAACATGAGTAACATTTATGGTCTTGGGAAACCTACTTGGCTGATTATCAAACCCCATTTTTCTCTTGCATGCAGATCAGGTGAATTAGAAAAGTAATCAGCTTTCCTATCAGTCTTTTATTAGGGAAATAGCTTTACTGCTTCTAGTCAAATTCTCTATGACTTTAATGACAATTTTGAGCGGAAAAAATGGTCATTTAGTTAAATGCGTCTAAACCCTTTTTACCCTCAAGAAATAGTGCAGTGTACGTAGATTCTTAGTAACTGAATTTTTTAAATTAGATACAATAATTACTGCAATTCTAGTACTCTCATATGAGGGGGAAAAAACATATCCAAGCTAAAAATCTTCTATCAAGTGAGATGAACCACCAAATTTCTTTGACCATCATATATATATTGATCGATCTTAGCTCTGTCGTCTTCAATGGCCGACACACTTACATATCTAGATGTTTTGTTTGAGTAAGGCACAGGATTTTTATTCAAAGTTTAGTCCCTTTCTTGCTGTCGGTCTAAAAAACCTCTGGTTGATGTGTGTAAATCCATTCATACTACATAGAATAAGTGTTTGTGCAGTCAGCTCTTTTATTAAACAAACTTAATCAACATTTTATTTATGCAAAAGTGCATGAGTATTTGATAAAAATCTTGCAGAAATTCTACACCCTTCATTTGTTGTACAGAATTCTTTGGTCACATATAAGTGTAACTTTTTTTTTTTTTGAAGTCACATTTAACCTATAGTATTAAGCATTCATCTAGCTAGTATAACAATTTCTAAGGCACGTCATAGCTTTGAAGAAAATTGATTGGATGGGGCAAAGGAAGTACTAATGTCATATTGGAAGTATCACGTACACCATGAAAGCAAAGTTGTCAAGGAATTATCCATTTAACTCACTAATTTCAATTAGTGCATGAACTTCATTTTTTAAGAATGAAATCAAAATTAAATTAGATATAAAAATGAAGGCATTTTGAGTGTCACTCTTTTTGTAGTTGTATTACTATTTTCATGAAATCATTCACATGAAATGATTGGATTCTGAGTTACCAACAAAAGCTAAAGTTCAACACTACACCATGTATTCGCCATTTGCTAATAACAATAACCGATCATTTTCCATGCAAAAGTAGGCCGCGTAATCCTAATAACATTAACTGTTTTTAGTGTCAATGAAGTGATAGCTTAACCAACTAGAATCCCAGAAAAAGTACATTAAGTATCTATAGAAAAAGGCATTGCTAGTGCAAGTCCATTTATTATACAACTTAATTACAGCCACTATCCACACAAAATATGAAACACACTAACCCTTGTTTGATCTAGTGACCAAAATCTTAAAAGGTCGTGCCCATTGCACAAGACTTACACTTCTACAGAGTCTGTAAGAAATGCACGTGCAGCTATAGAATACATATAGATATATATATTTATATTTATATAAAATTTTAAGGATTTAATTTATTGCGAGATTAAGCTCCTAATTATCGCAGCCTCAGCGCTATCAGCATCAATTGTGGCCAAAAGTTGGGACAGTCGCTCGCTAAGGTCATCCACTTCTCTGTGCAAGCTTCTGATATAGTTGCAGGTCTCTTGTAGGACCTTAGAAGCAGATACCTTCAAACACAAATAAACAAATAAATAAATGAGTGAAAATTCAAATTTATCAACAACCCCACTTTCTTCTAAATGCTTTAGTTAAAGACATTTTACAATCTTTTTAAGTTTTAACCATGTAAAATATGGTCAAAAGTCAAACTAATGCAAAGGTCATATATGTACACCTAGTGTTACATGGTCCAGCCACAAGACTGTTAAGTAATAGTCAATGGGAACCTTTTAATGTCCATGAATGCATTATTGTATGGAAATAATGCACAAATGGTCCTCAATACCCGGGTCAAATTTGAAACAAACCCCAAGAGTCTTATTATACTATACTATGGGACACACATGTGCCATGCTAGCTAGGCTGTTAGATGTAACATTTTCCTACAACCTTCGCTGAAGTTGGGTGGCAGAGTTCAAAGCCAACAATGCTCAGAAAGAAAGAGAGATGAGTCAAAACTTTAAACTTTAGACTTTAAAACTTTTAAGTACCTTGTCAGAACGCCTATTTTGAATCTCAGGAACAAGTTGGCGTAACTTGGAAACGAGGTCGATGATTTGGTCATCAGTAATCCTTGAAGCCCCAGATTGCCTTGACCTTCTGCTAGACATGCCTAGAGTGTTTCTTCTTTGTGTTTACTTCAAAAGAAAGATAAAGAAAAGGACACAAAAGAAAGAAAGAAAGCTCTTCTGGGTGTAGAAAAGAAAGGCTTAGCTAAATTAGTAAGAAGAAGGAGAAGTAGCTCAAGTAGTTTAAGATACTATAAGTTATGAAGAAACAGAGAAAGTGATTAGAGAGATATAAAGAGGAGGACCATAAGGGAAAAGTGGAGAGCAAGAGAGAGAGAGAGAGAGATAGTACAATTACTTAGACAGTGATGTTGGATGTGAAGAAGACAAGTGCATTGGAGAAAGCAGTGGAGTAGGCTTGGTGTGTTAGAGAGAGAGCATAGACTTGTTATGTGTATGTTCCCAAGTTGGGGTTTGATCTCAAGTGGGCTTGAAGAAAAATGTTTGTTTTTTAACTAACAAAGTGGGCCTTCATGTAAAGCTCTCATTGCGCAACACCATGTGATCATAGGACACTGATCCTCTCTAATCAGGGTCTATCACTGAATTTCACCAACGAATCACTGGATGCCACATTATATCGTATATTGCAAGTACTGTTAGCCGTATGAACTAGCAGAGACTTTCTGTCCACAGCAATGTTAAGGACACAATCTTAATCGTAAAAATAATTATAAAGAGACGTTCCAATTTCACAATTTCACAACTTTCTACACGTATTTGCATTAACTCACCACTTCTGATCAATCACAATCAATCGTACAAGTCAGTAAGCTGTTAAAAAAAGTTATGTGTGTTCATAATATTGTTACTCTCATAAATTATTAAAGTAACCCGATTTAATGATCCTACAACATTAATGTTACTAAAAATTTTCACTACTTATTAGTAAATGACAAGTTTTGATTATAGCAACATTACTTTCACACAATAATAATTATATATTAATCAAAGACAAAATATATGTATCACTAAATTTGTTGCTTTTGTCTCAGGGTACCACTGCTATCCTTTGTGCAATACTCTTGATTTTTAAGTCTCGAGTCTCTTGGCATGGCATGTTGTCATTGGTTAGAGCACAAGTTGCAGGAAAGGGATGAGTTAAGCAGGATCTCAACAGAAACATTATTTATAATCTTTATACAATACAATAGTTCAGCTTTATCACAAACCGTACCAAACATTATTAAAATGTACATGTTCTAAAATTTTCAACAATAGTTCTTTCTTTATCTACTCGGAAATTATTCAATTTATTGTCACCAAGCAAAATCTCATATGCTATCTCTACCTCTCATATATACAATTGTTTTTCTCCCTTGTTTGGGACACAAGGACGTGATCGTAGGTAGCATCCTTTGATTGTCTAAGCCTTAGATCACATGCAATTTCCCTAGCTCACACGACATGACACGTGGCTACCCTTAGGCCTCAGTATATATGTTATGTGAAGGAGGTTCCTATATGAGGCACTAGATATGAAATTTCCGTGCTTTTGCCCAAAACACTGTCACGTGTTACTATTAAATTGCTCAAAGGACCCCCCCCCCCTTCTGTACACAGACACCTCCCCCTAAAAAACCCCGGCGGCCCCTTTTCTCAAAACCAACCAGCAATACTAACAATGCATCTTAAGAGGTGCTACGTCCACAATATTTTTATAATATTTTCACAACAAATCATAGGTGGTTAGTTGTTATTGGTTCAAATATAAACCTAACACTAAGATTACTTTTATACACCAACAATAACAACTAATAACAACCTGCCGCTTAAAATTTGTTGTAAAAATATTGTGAACATATTATTTCTCTTGCATCTTTTTCATATTCAATTTCATAACTTGTTGATTAACTTGATTTAGTGATTGACAAAATTAGTAGATCCATCATGTAATCAGTAGTAAGCAAAAAGTGACAACTACACACAATCGTCCAAATCAACATAGTATGAAATTTGATGTAAGATTTGGTGTGCCTCGAGATTTATTCAAAACCGCGTTCAATTTTTGCTAACAACCAGCAAGTTGTTAAACCAAGACATTGTTAGCTAGCTAGGGTATAGCCACAAAAAGTTTTTGCTTTTCTCAGATGGTTCAGTGTTTGTCATGTTTGTTTCCTTGATGGCTCAATTGCTTTGCAACATACACCATAAATGGTTTCTTGACAATATCTAGATTGTCCAATCTGTAGATGGTAGTAAAAAGAGTGATAAAGACTGTATACCGTACTTTTTCATGGCTTGGTAAGAAAAAAAAAGTTTAATTAACAGTTCGCAACAAGAATGGAAATTGTCATGTTGCATTATATGGAAATAGTCATAATATTCATGAACGCAATTCTACTCATATTGTGTACGCAAAAAGCTTTTGGATTGAGACGCCTGTTACCTCAGTTCTTATTTAGAAAATAAAATTGACAAGAGCTTAGCAAAAAAATAGAATGAAATTTGACATTATGTAAATTTCATTTATTGCACCATTGTCCTTATACATGTCAGTTCATGTGAATCTTCTGTACAGATGAACTTGGATGAAAAAACTAAATTAGTTAATAGTACATGACCTTGATGAATGTGACAATAGCATATAACTAGATAAAACACAACTAACTATACCATCGGATTAGACCCGTGAACTCATTATTTACAGAGGAGAAGAAGTAATTTATTCATACAGAAATATAGAAACATTAAAGACATAAATTGTTTTTTCTTTTTGCAAAATAAGATAATAAGTGATAATTAGAATAACATCACTTTTACATATACTTATTATTTTGTAAAGTATCTAGCACGATATATTAACTCAAAAGGCATGTAAGAAGTTAGTGAAAATGTTTATATCATTAGAATATTGTTATTCAAAAGATCATTATATGATTGATGATAAAATTGGAAACAATCTCATTCAAAGGACCCAATTCTCTTCTTCTTCTTTTTTTCTTTTTTCTTGTGTGTGCAACTGTGCATGCGAGCATGCGCTTATCATGTATATATCATATATGATGATATATCATACATTCATCTTTTTAAAAAAAGAAAATTAAAAAAAAAAAAAAAAAAAAAAAAAAAAAAAAAAAAAAAAAAAAAAAAAAAAAAGAGGGGGGATGTGTTGGGTTGTTAGGTGATTTCCACTTCTTTATTTAAATGTTTTTGCAATTATTTTGGGGTCCACATGCAACATAAGGTGCCTCTCTATATTATTCAGTATACTAGGTCTTTCTTCTTCCTTGTAAATAAATAAATAAATATATATATATATATATTATATTATATTGTTAGTCATTGTTCTTTAATTTGAATATGAGATTAGTTAGGTGTAGACTGAACCAGCCGACTTATGTGAAATTGTGAATCTCTTGTAGAAACATCATCTGGAAGTTGGGAGTTATGGGTCGGTTGGAACCAATGATGAAAAAGAATGAAAATGATTAGTTTTATAGTGTTCATCTTGACTCGAGCTCATGCAGCCATGCTAGTGCATGCGGATTTCCCTGTTTAGAACACTTTCTTAATCTTAGGTTTAAGTGTGCAACACAACCTTTATTTGATTTGCTAGTTTCTGCTTTTCAAACTTCAATGTTGAAAATGATCATGGGTCTTCCACATTTTCTTGCTTCTAAATGATTAATTTGCTAGAATTTTACTAAAGAAAGCAATGCTTTCTTGCTTTTGAGTCTCCATCCATATATATCCTTTTTTTTTTTTAATTAAGACACAATATTATAAGTGCTCTCAAGTACCCACAAGTCCCAAAACCTTTATTTGTTGTTAGCTTAGTTTGAAAATACGATTAGAAGTGCTTTTGAATCTCCGACATATAATTAATGGTGTCTAAGCATATGCATCTACTTTGTTCAACGCAAGTTAATGCATCTTTATTACCACTAATTGTTTAACCTAATGCGTAAATACTAGTAATAATTCTATTGAAATTCTATGCATGCTTCACCGACCTTGTTTAATACTACTACTTGAACTTTGGTAAAAACTAAATATTAGTAGGTGCCATTAGATCCATCAATCATTGGCTTCATTGACCTTAGAGGTATTGATTTTCCATCAATTACTCTTCTTGGTAGATGTTCAAAACGTGAGAAAAGTTAGAAACTTAGATTTAGTGGGGAGTGAACATCCTGCATATGCGCGGCACGGTTTAGGGGTTTTTTGTTTTCACATAATGCCTCCCCACATTATTTTTATATAAAAAAAATATATTAACTTTTTTTTATGATGCTAGAGAATTTAAATTTATGTCATCATTTTACGAGTTTTCAAATCATTGCAAGATAGTATCACTATCAATGTTGCAAACTACATCTCTTTCAAATTCTAGTTCAATAAAAATTTTCTTTGACTTTTTCTTTTTGATTGAAAGGGCCTAAAAGAATTTAAGGCGGCCACAGTTATTTTTTAATGAAAGACAAATCATTTTAAAAAAAATTTATATGTAATATTTTTTTCGGGTCAGCATGGTCTTATGACCACCCTACCTTCAACTTGAAGCCGCCCCTTATCCATAAACTTACTCTCACTCTAAATTTAACATTTAAGATCTGTTTGGATACCGCTTATTTTGTTGAAACTAAAAACTTATTGTTGAAAGTACTGTAGATAAAGGTAAAAGTTAGTTGAAATAGTATAGTACGGCCCGTGAATAGTACAAAAAAGTACAGTAAGACCCATGAATAATAGCAAAAATAAGCTGAATAGTAAAATATTTTTCATTTTTTATTTCAATCCAAACGAAGGCTTAGAATTTTATGACAAGGTTCATCCATTAGAATCTAACATATATGCACATGATATTAGTAAGGGTAAAAACATGGAACTAGTATCATGTGTTTTATTTTATGACACATTTAACTCCTATATGGTTTGTTTCATGAGGCATTTACCTCCCTTTGTGGTTTACTTTATGAGATATTTCCACTAATTTAATAGAATTCAATGATGAGGAAAGTGCCAACATCACATATAGAGAAAGAATTGAATAAAAAAGTCATTTAAGCCTTATATTTAAACAATTCTAGTTTTTTCTCTAACTTTCTTCCTCAATCCTCACTCGATTTTGTGTACTACAAGGCGTAAGATTTAAGGTAGAACAATTTCTTTCTTCAATTCTTTCCCAATGGGATTGGCTGGCACTTGTCATCAAATTTGGTTAAAATTAATGGAAATACCTAATAAAGCAAATTACAATAATTAAAAGTAAATACCTTATAAAGTAAGTTAACAAATTGTTAATAGTAATTAAAAAAAATATCATTGATAAATTCAAATAATAAACAATAAATATTTCTCTAATGGTGAAATATGGGGGCAACACTCTTTGATGAAAGTCCTCCCGATATTATAATATTGCAGTCAAGGACTCAAGGTCATTATCCTTAAAAGGTGGTAGTGGTACCCGGATTTAAATTTTTCAAAGTAACGTGACAAAATACCAGCCGGTTTGAGTTTGTTGTCAAAGTATACTTACTTTTGCTTGATTTTGTGGAATCTTTCAAACTGAAAACAGTCAGTCTAAGCCCTAGCTAGGGACACAAATCTTGTTTCGATTTTTTACACAGTGTTGGTCTGATTGAATGTCATTGGTATCAGTAATTTTTAATTTTGAAAAATAATAATATTAGTTATGGTTTAATATAAAAATAATATTGTGCCGATCACAATTTCTTGCGCAATCGGCGGTTATCCTAAAAATTTTAGCTTTTAATAATTCAAACAACTATGTTATCTATTTTATCACCCAACTTTACAATATACTCAATATTATTGATTCTATTTTAATGTACAACACATTAAAATAATATAAAACACACACCAATAGCAAAATTATTGAGGTGAAATTGTTGAGATAACTGCATAATTGTATTGAAAATTGGAAGCCACCTAGGTGTGAAATTGGATCTTCTTTGAGAAAGGTTATAGATACAAAATATTTTACAAAAAGTTTCACAATTGTTGATTTAACATAATATTGTTAATGATAGATAATAAAAGTAATATTAATGATAGACTCAGATGAAAATTAACTATTATGAAAAATGTTATGAAATTTTTTATGTTTATCTCTCTTCTTTTGGACCCTAATTTATATCCAAATTAACCATGGAAATCTAAGGGAAGTGTGGGAAAATATTGGTAAAGTGAAATTGAAAGATTATCAAATGCATAAATATACAATTATGCATTCTCCTTGTACAATTTAAGGCCTTCAGCCTCATCTAAGAGCATTCATATTGGATTAGCTGGATTGAAAGTCTGTGTCTAACCAAAATTTTGTTAACAAACCAAAAATAAAAAATTTTAAAACCTTAGCATAGGGCTTGCTACAAAATAGAAAACGTGCGTGTGTGTATATATATATTGAGAGAGAAAGACTACTAATTCATTAAAGAGAAGCCAAATCAGCTTGAATTATAGCATTTAAGTAAGGAGGAATATCCTCCATCCACACCATGAGACCTGTGACATACTTGGCATGCTTAATAATGTTATGAGCAACAGAATTACCTTAATGGCGTACATGGGAGAAAGTAATAAAACTAAAAGCTTTTGCAAGGAGCTTAGTATTATCAATCATATGACCAAAGGAAGTGAGGGAAGGGTCCCTCTCCTTCAAAGGGTTGATAATAATCTTAGAATTTCCCTCCAATATCGCTTTAGAGATGCCTACCTCCAAAGAAAATTCTAATGCCTTCATAGTCAATATTACATCTACCTCAACAACAAAAACTAGTAAACCACTCTTTCGAGACATTGAAGCAATAACTAGGTCTTTTTAAATTATTCTCGCACTATAGCTTCGCCAAACTCCCCCTTTTTTTTCTCTCTCTCTCACAACCGAAGCACGGAGTGGCTATCGTTGGTGTGCGGTGATCAAAGTTAACCGTGGGTAGATATCATCCGGCATGGTGGAACCCAATTGGCCGATCTTGGACATTGAGGGGTCGATCATGGCTATTGGACAGCTATCCTGGCCGTGGGTTGTTGGATAGTGTGAATGAAATCTTGATGGTCGGATTTTTGTGATAAAATAACAAAGAATTTGATGCTGATAGTAGTGAAAAATTGGACAAGGCAAATTAGAAGTGACTTCCGAAATTTAATTAGGCTTAAATTTTGCCTAATTTGATGCAAATGCTCCGAGTCTTTATGACCAATTGAAGAAAAAAACAAAGAAATGGAAACTTGGGGTGAAGCTTTAGTCAATGGACAATATTAAGCGTCGTTATTTCACCGACTTTTTTCTAAAAGGGATAAACGAGTTACTTTAGTTTTTGCATCAGAGACCAAATAACCAATAATTCAGATTTCTCAACATCCTGCACATGGGGACACTCACTGCCTCACTTGCCTCCTGTGCCACTTTTTTGGAACTGTTAGTGTTTCTTCACTAGACCAATACAAAGATTAATTACAAGTTGATAAATTAAATCCAATTAAACAAAAGTGTAAAATCCATTATTAGTAATGTGAAATCGATGTCATTGAGAAGAAAAAATGTTTGTAGAAATTATAATGTAATTTTGTATTTTAGCATTGTTTTTGGATTTTGACATGTGTAGCATGAATGTGAATGCACGCATTGCGTAATTCATGGTAACAATGGTTTGGTCACAATCATATATAAAATAGAAAATTCTAGTGTTGTAGACTTTGGGAAGTTGCATGGTACCCAGAATTGGATTGAGCATCTGAAATGAAAGGATGATGGACCACTAGGCTGTCGGCAGTGGTGAGCTTTTGTTCAATTACTGAGCTTTTTTGTTTTTTAGTAGATAAATTAGTGGGCAATTAATAGGTCCTTGATTAAAATAACGTGAGGACTGAGGATAAGAAAAATAAAGAATATTGATATTTTCTATTACATTTAATAGAGTAGAAAAGTGGGAGTAAATATTTTTATTTTTAAAAACCATAAATAACATTTTTTTTCTTTAAAAATAGTTTCAACCTATGGCGTCTACTCCTGATGATTGTTTTTTATTATTAGACCAATTGATGTAGGTGGAAATTGAACTCCAAATTTCTTATTTAACAACAAAAAATTTTACTAGTTGAGTTAAAGTGGGAGTAAATATAAATTAAGAATTTTTTTTTTTTTTTTAAATCTAAGCTCACCATTTTAATCTTCTCAACAACCAAAAAAAAAAAAAAAAAAAGAGAGAGAAAAATAGGAAAAAACATTTCTTACATTGATCATTTGATAATATTAACCTTCTAGATTATCAAAAAAATTATAATGTGAGGATAGAATAGGAATTTAATAAAAGATGCTTTCTTTTTAGCTCCACTTTTTTATCCTTCCTAGACATTACAAGTCCACAAGAAATATGCTTAAGGAAAAAATAAAAATAAAAAAAAAAAAGAAAAAGTCACAAGAACATGTAGAGCTGAATTCAGCTGGGGTTGACGGCTTGATTAAGCTAGACATCTAGAATTATTGTCTGAAAAATCAATCAAAACTTGTGTAACCTTTGGGATTTGTTTCAAAAATTTTATTGACTGGACCTTGATTTCTGTCCCTCTTTTGCTGTTTTTTTTTATTTTTTTTTTCCAGTACTTAGGCCTTATTAAGTCCAGAGTCTTTGTTTGGGCTCCAACTACAAAATTTCCACCGATGGGGAAAGAAAAGTAGGTCCTAAGGCCCAAATATAACCTGAGCCACAACCACAATACATGCATTGGTCATTCAGGTTCGGGGAGATAAAATGTCCAAAACAATGTGCTAAAATGGTGCCCAGCCCATATTTCAGCATGGATTTGCTTAGAAGGCACATTTGGAACCATTGTGAGGGAAGCCTACGGCCCAAAGAACAAAGATGATGGACACCAGCCCAAACTTATTACAAAATGAGGCCCAAAAAGCCCACAGATGGGCGGGTATATGTTGCACAGAACATCATAGAATGAGCCTCAATGGTAATGACTCATGAGTCCTCAAACAGGCTACATTTTTTTTTATGCCATTTTCATAGTATGAGGTTCTAATTCCATGAGTATATCAGAAAATAAAATTTTTTTTGACTATATATTATCGCACTAATTTAATAAAAAAAATTAGCATTTTTTTTTTTCTTATAGTAAGTGAGGTGAGGGGAATTTGAATTTTTAAAATAAAATTATCTTATAACTATGAGAAGTTAGCTAATAAATGTCAAACAATGTATTTAGATCACAAAACTCTTAAGAAGTAAAAGATATTGCTCAAATATAGGAGAAAATTATGAGAACAAAGACGAAGCCATGTGTAAAATAAGGTGGGGATTTTATTTTTTGTTTTTTTGTGAAGTAATTATACTTGGTCCTCCACATTGAATATTGTCCCATAAATTCAAAAATTAAAATGGTCATTTAGCCCATTCCAATCATTGATGGCCCTTCCAAAATACAAAATCCATTTTACATAACAAGAACCTAAGTCTGTGTTTGGCTCAATTTAAAATGATTTCAGAGTGTAAAATATTTTCAAGTGAAAATATTTTTCAGAAATGAAAATATTTTCAGATGTTTGGTCGCATCACAAAAAATGTTTTGGAAAATATTTTAAGTTGTTTGGTTGTGTTCCTGAAAATCCTCTAGAAAACACATTCTCTCACATTTTCTCAGCTTCCAAACAAATATTATAATAGGAAATTCAAACATATAAACCAAATCAACAAAAAAATAACAACAAAAAAAAAAAAATCAATCTTTCTAAAAAATAAGCACCGATCGTGAGAGAGAGAGAGAGAGAGGTAAATGACCACAGATTAGTGGGTGGATCTGAAGGAGGCGACGACAAGGAGATCGGTTTGTAGATCAGAGATCGAAGATCGGTTTGTAGATCGAAGAGGAAGAGAGAAGAGAAGAGAAAGAGCTTCCTTGAGTCCGAAAAACGATGGCGAGGGCTTTGAGCTTGAGATGGTGAGGGTTGGGGAGCTGTGCCGAAGTTCAGGTGAGTGCTCTCTCTCTCTCTCTCTCTCTCTCTCTCTCTCTCTCTCTCTCTCTCTCTCTCTCTCTCTCTCTCTCTCTCTCTCTCTCTCTCTCTCTCTCTCTCTCTCTCTCTCTCTCTCTCTCTCTCTCTCTCTCTCTCTCTCTCAAGTAGGATGAAAATGAGTGTAAACTATTTTACACTTCAAGGGTTGATATTTTACGATCAACAGAAATCATTTTCCATTTGATTGAATTTTCTAGCTAATCCAAACACTCCCTATGGTGTAAAATATTTTTTGTATTCCTTTTACAACCGAAACAAACACAGCCTAAGTATTACTAGGAGGACAAAGTTTAGTTATAAAATTGGTTGTAACCTAAAGCTACAACCTTACTTAACATCTTTTAATTGGAGGTGAATTTTGACAAATTCACCGTTGGATTATATTTTCTTCTCATATTCTCCATGCTTGCAAAATTTCTATAAAATTAAAAATCCATAGCTACGTCATCAATAAATCATTTAACTTGCAAGTTTTTGTAATTTAAAATTATACAAAAAATGTAAACTTATAGATCATATAGTAAATAATATCTAATTGACACAAAATTTGATATGTGTATTAAGAATATAAAGAACATAAAATTCAACGGTTAGATTTTCAAAATATATAGTAATGTGAATGATATTGAGTAAGGTTGTAGTTTTAAGTTATAACCAATTTTGTAGGTAAACTTTGTCCTTATTAAAATTTGTTTATTTATCAACTTATTTGACTTTTCTTTATATTCAAATTATTTGGATTTCATTTTTTTCACTTTGTAACACGTTATGAGAACATTGAACAAAGTATAGAATATATTGCTGAGTGATTAATGCGAATAGTTTCAAACTTTTGATTGGGTTTTTTTTTTTTTTTTTTTACTTTGCAACAATAATTAGTTTTTAGAAAAATAATGGATATATAATGAGATAATTGATATGACGTTATTTGATATGTAGCCGATGGAAAAAAAAAAAAAAAAAAAAAAAAAAAAAAAAAACCTACTATTTGATTTAGATTGAAAGGGGGAATTAATGTGAAATTTATTACAAAATCAATCACATATAATTTTTAGGGATACAAAATAATGTAGAGTTCTATTTCAATGGGTATTGAGTTAAAATATATTAAGAAAAAATTGTTTTTTGTTTATTCTCTTATTTATAATTTATTAATACAAATAGATGTTAGTTATTTATCAAAAAAAGAATAGATGTTAGTTTAGACTTTTGTATATTAATTTAGTTTTGAATCTTAATATATTTTTTTTGTTATTGAAAGATTGAAGAAAATCTTTTGTTTCATGCTTCATACCTTAGCCTTCCAAAACTCAAATCCTAGCTTTGTTCATGTATGTTATGTTAGGATATGTGCCCTTTAAATCCTATTGTATGATGCTATGTATGACATTACGTTGTGATTAATAAAGTTATTTTATTATTATCTAAAGTAATGGTAACATGAATATTTAGACATTATCATATAGTCCATGAGATGCATAGTATGTGATTTATGTAATCTAGTCACAGAAGATATAATTTACAAGTTCTTTGTGAACTCAGAATTTTAGTTCGTAGTAGGTGATGAAATTGGGCATTTCATCTACAAAGACTATAACATATCAATTAAAATGATTTGTCTTGATCATAGAAGTGAATACTTCTAGTTGATATGTTTTAAGTGTTAAAACATATTAAACTGGACTACTGTGAAATTTATTATTCTACTAACGACTGTCAAATGAATAGTAAATCTCATGACTTCTATTTACATCAACTCTTAATCCTGAGAGAATAATGAACATGATCATAAAGTGTAAGTTGCTTTAATATATCAAAAGTAAGATCTAAAGTCATGATCAAAATCTCAGTATGTTGGGCAACCACATTTAATGTTGAATGAACATATATTCTCAAAATAAAATTCATAATCTCTTAACGGAGATATAAAATATTCTCTTGAAATAAGTTTAATGGGTTCAGTTATTCAGAATGTTAGGTCTAACCACTTTAGTAAAGAGTTACTAAAGTATATATTTATAAAATTAGATTTTATAAATATATGATGAATAATTTAAAAGATTAAACTGGGTACTCAAGAATTAAGATTTAGTAATCTTCAAAATGGCAGTTATTATTCATGATTTTATATTACTACGAATATTTTAATGAAGGGGTTGTATGTATAATAAAGTCTTGGAATATAATTTATTAATAAGGCCTGGAGTGTAATTATATTTATATAGTGATATTAAATATAATTAATGGTAATTTTGGGCTTATCAAGAGTTGGCAGAAAGACCTAAAACCCATTAGAGATAGTGTCTTATTTGTTCCATTTTGGTCTCACTCCAAGCCACATACTAAAACCTAATTGGAATGGTTCAAAATGCTAGTCCAATTAGATAATCAGTTATATTTAAGGAGAAATATACAGAATTTTATAAAAGAATGAAATGATTTGTATGTGAGTGTAAGCCACTCTTTTATTCTTCCTTAAACACATACGTATAAACTTATTAAGAGATCACATTTCTTGGGCATAAATAGAATTAGAGTAAAGATTAAAAGTGTTCACAAGTACTTCTAATCTTTGGTTTTGAATTCTACCGCACCAAAGTATGTATAATAAAGTCTTGGAATATAATTTATTAATAAGGCCTAGAGTGTAATTATATTTATATAGTGATATTAAATATAATTAATGGTAATTTTGGGCTTGTCAAGAGTTGGCAGAAAGGCCTAAAACCCATTAGAGATAGTGTCTTATTTGTTCCATTTTGGTCTCACTCCAAGCCACATACTAAAACCTAATTGGAATGGTTCAAAATGCTAGTCCAATTAGATAATCAGTTATATTTAAGGAGAAATATACAGAATTTTATAAAAGAATGAAATGATTTGTATGTGAGTGTAAGCCACTCTTTTATTCTTCCTTAAACACATACGTATAAACTTATTAAGAGATCACATTTCTTGGGCATAAATAGAATTAGAGTAAAGATTAAAAGTGTTCACAAGTACTTCTAATCTTTGGTTTTGAATTCTACCGCACCAAAGTACATTCTCTTGTTCTTAAATTCTGAAATTTACATAGTACATGTTATCAATTGCGAATGAATTAGATCCGTTAATTTATACAAACTATGTTTTTCCAACATGTTAAAACATGAAAATTGTATGAGTGGTTAACATGAAAAATGAAAGCTAATCATGAACATGGGGCCATAGTTATTATTGGTATTTGATATGCAGTTTCACTTTACTTATTCTGTTTGGCCTTTTATCTAACCTAATTACAAAACAAATCTTTGATGGTTCCTTCTTCAAACGCACCATTGTTTCAGATTATGAATAGAGACAGCACTATATAAAAGAACTCTCTACCCATGCTTGCAGACAAAGGTGATTTCAATCAAAATTGGCCTATAGTCTGTGTTTTATAATTGATTAAAGACATGAATTTGTTATTGCATGTACGAAATGTTTTAAGTGTTTTATCTTTATGGGCAACTTGCTATTGCTGCTTGTGATAATTATTGTAAGGTCGGTTGGAATTTATAGACAACACACATAGCTTATCTTCTATATCTATTCAAGAAGAGATGGATTGCCATTTGACCTCCTTTAATATATCTCAATTATTAGAGGTAGTTACCATTCCAACCATAGTTTTTTTTTCCTCAACTATGGTTTTAAAATCTTTCTTTTGCCATTGGTTTAATGATTTCTAAGATCTCATGATAATATAATTTTAAGATCTCATGATAATATAATTTTTATAAGATCCTGGATTCGAAACGTCTTGCTAGTATTTTGGAGTCACCCTTAAAGGATTTGTCCCTTTAATAACTTGGTGTGTATGTGGGACAAAGAGACTATACACACCCAAAAAATTAAACAAATACTCAAAGAGATCTAAATATCCTCGTATGTTCCACACAAAAATATCTTTCTTTTGCTCATTACGGGAAAGATAGAATAAAAATCTTTATTTTGCTCATTACAAGAAAGATGGTATATCCTTATTCTCTGTGGTATTAAAATTGTCATACAATTTGCAATTCTGTTCTAGGTTCGATGTCTAGCTGCTCTCTTCATTTACCTGGATACAATTTATTGCTAAGTAGCCATTTGTTCTCGTTCCAAATCCAATTTATGGAATGCTCCTAGGGAAATGAGCTCTTTATCAAACGAATAGTATGGACTCTGCTACTTGAATAGGTCAATGGTGGTTCCAAAATCTTAGCCTTTGAATAAGTGGGGGGAAGGATATTAAACGATATCGTATTATCCCTTAATTGAAAACTAAATAAATAAATAAATAAAAACAAAAACAAAAACCCTAAATGACACTGCTGAACTATAAAGCTTGTGGTTCCAAACTATTAATCTTAGAGGTTAAAATAAGTATATAAATGTGGGTTTCAGTTAACTCAACTGGTAAAGTCTCTGATAGTTGAATAAAAGATCTGGAGTTCATTTCCCGCTTACATCAAAAATTGATTCATGTCTTAGTCTAATGATAAAGAACTATCATTAAGAGCAGACGCTATAGGTTAAAACTCTCTCTCAAAAATAAAAAATAAAAAATAAAAAATAAGCATATAAATAACAATTTTAAGCCATAGATGATATCAAATATATGGTGCCATATATAACATATATAGCACCAAACATGCACAATAACACAGATAGATCAGTTGAAGTAAAATAATTAGTATTCTCAACAAAAAAAAAAAAAAAGTAATAAGGAACACAAATATATAGATGGCTAAATCTATCAAGGTGTTTGTAAATACCCACTTTGTTCCTTCATGGGTAGGTTTTGCTGTAATCGTTCTCGTAAAGTATCCACCATTGGTCCTCCCTTACCCTTTTTCAGTTCGGGGAAAAAAATCTTTGCCGAAAGATTTGCACAATGATTTTCTTTCTCGTGAGTATGTCGAAATTGAACTACCTCAAACAACTATAGAAATTATCTGCAATTAGAAATTAGAGCACCACACGAGTGAAATTTGATAATCGAGTTAGTGCAATTAGCAAGTAGTTTTAGAAAAAAATCTAGCACCACACCATTTGTAACGCAACTTTCCCAAAATGCTGATTTTGCATCTACTTCTAGTCTTCCACTCTAATCTTTCTGCAATCCAGCACATGTAAGATTCAAAAAGATATTTACCAGTTTCCTATATGGGTCCAAATCTCTTGTTTTTGGTTTTTTCAATTAGAATGGCATAAAACTAATTGATAATAGAATATTTACAATGAGTATAAGTTGGGGAGAACACTCACAGATAAAATTACAATAAAAATCAAGCCAAATTACATGGGTCCAAATCTTAAGACTTATATATATTTATATATATATATATATATAAATATATATATTGTATGATAATCCAGATATATAGAATCAAAAAAAAAATAATAATCCAGATATATAAAAGTCACATAGATGGTCAAGATCGATTGGCCCACTACAAGGACAAGCATTGTTTGATTGTAATTGAATTTTGATCATTGAGTGCATCTGTGTGTACATCTGAGCACTCTATCCAAATTCAAAACCCCACATTAATGGGTCAATAGTACAACCAAAAATTGTACGGCTTTGAGAAATGGGCTGGAGCTTTCAGATTCAGGCCCTCCCATCACTAATTGGAAAACAGGACACTGGATATTAAAAAAAAAATAAAGGACTCCTAGAGGATCTAATGGGAAGAAAGCCTACACAAACTTCCAAACTCTTTTTCTGCCAATTTATCAGCTGCCTCTCCTTCAATTATGATGTCTTTTTCCATTTCCAGTGTGAATATTTCCATTCAAACCCTTTTTTTTACAGCTTTTACTACTCTTTAACAATTGTGGAACATAAAATTTGTGATAAGGTCAATTTTATTTCCTTTTATATATAGGGTTGATTTGATTTTGATCCCTTCTTTTTTCTTTTTAATAGAAATTTGATTTTGGTCCCTTATATATGTGGTTGGTTTCATTTAATCCCTTTAAAAAAACTAGAATGGTCAAATAGTTCAATTTTTTTTAATCTTGGGGACCAAAATCAAACGTTTTACAACTACGGGATCAAAATGGAACAAACCATGTATTTAAGAGGAAATTATTATGTAAATCTGAAGTACCATAAATATGTATTTCCTCCTCTCACATAAACGGTGGATTCCACCATGAATTTAATTAAGAGGATCACCATTCATGTGAGAGGAGAGAGTACGCATTTATAGTACTCCGAAAGAATATAATAATTTCCCATATTTAAGAGGTCTAAATTAAATTGTATCTAAATATAATTATTATGATAGAGAAAGATGGCACATTAATTGGAATAATAATCATTAAATGATAATTTTGGTCAATATTATCCCCCCCCCCCTCCCACACACAAACAAAAAAAAAAAAAAAAAAAAGAGATAATTTTGGTCAATAACTTTGTCATGTAATGTAAGGATTGATCACTTGGACACTTGGTTTGATAGACCAAACAAGAATTATAGGGACACTATTTATGAGTACCATAGGATCATGTACACTTGATGTCCTAGTGTCGTCCATTTGATTTAATGCCTGCCATGGATTGAGCATGAGTATCCTCTAACAGGTAGGAGCCATTGATAAAGACTGTAGTTACTTATCGATTGTCTATAGAGAGATAGAAAATAAGTTAATTAAACAACGAATAAATCAGAAGCCAAATTATTGACCCACAGCTAGCAACCATCAACACCTAACATGGAAATAACTTACAAGGAACCATAATTGAGACTGATATGTTGCATCACCTCTACCAATTAGTGACTTTCATTTGTGTTTCTTTTCTTTTGTGAATTCATTTTTATCAAATCTTCTCTTTCTCATTTCTTTGGAAAAAAAGAGAGAGCACATTTTAAGGTAACTATTTAGTTTTTCATGCATCTTAAGATGCACATGCTGAAGTGTCATTTAAAATGTTAGAGATATATTAGACATATTAGTCCAATGTAATAGGTCCAAGACACTCCTATTTGTACTAGTAGTCTAGGGTTTAGTCGCCCATATATACTCATGCTATGGTTCATTGTAACACAAGTTATTGTACTACATTCTTACATAATAAAGATGTAGCCTTTAAGGGATTCCTCCGTGGATGTAGGCCGACAAAACTGAACCACATAACCCTTGTGTTCTGGGTGTTCCTATTCTATGCTTCCCCTTCCACATCCACTCTAACATATATAACATGGTATAACACATCGCGTTCTTAATATATTTAACATTAAATTTTATATTTTGATCTCACCTAGTAAAAAAAATGATGATTTATTTTAAATTGCATAATATCATATTCACCTTAAGATTGGTGAAATAGAGAGGCTATTCCAAGAGTAATGGAAAGAATCATTTTCCTCTTTTTTTTTCTTTTTTCAATGCACACCTTGCCCTCCTTACTTTGCCCCCATCTTTTGCTGGCTATCTCTCAAAGAATGGAACAGTAAAGTGGTTAGGAACTTATAGGGGCCAACCTTTTCATGGAGCCTTCTTTGTTTACCTTTGACAGACCAAGTACACATAAGGTGGCACTCTTTTAGTGAACATAATAATCATGATCAGTCCAAGTGTAGAGGAAGCTGTCCTGACTAGCAAATGTTTCAACATTGGCTGGAAAAATTTGTAAAGCCAAATTTAGTTAGTAGATACAGAGAAAAGTGCCCAATATTTCACAGGCGCACTCAATGAAATGCAAAAAGTTGGGCCCTCATAATGTCCATTAAGTGGGTCATGAACCCATCAGTACCATATTCTTAGGCTTTCATCACCAAGCTCTTGCTTTATAATAATTCAGACCATCTGCCACAAATCAATGTGTCTGCATTATATTAAACAGTTAAGTTTGCCTAGTGCTAGTGTTTAAGCATGTGGGCCTTAAATCACCCAAAAACTGAAAAAGATCACATTGGCATACACATGCCTAAGAAAAGCAAGAGTAAGAAAAGGTTTCTCAAAAAGGCTGGAAAGGTGGTCTCCAGGGTCAGCTTTTAAAGTAATATGGAACTACAAAAGGAGGAGAGAGAGCTAACAAAGTATTAAGAATCACCAAACCAAGAACCAGATTAATAACATGCTTGTGAACCATAGATATTGATAAAATATAATACTTGCTACATGCTACTCCATTGGGAATGCAGCAGTAGTCCTCAAAGATACAAACCCACCCCACATCCCCATATCTACAACTAAAAATGAAAAGCATAAGGTTAATGGGACCCCAAACATAATCACCAACCAACAAGGCCATGTTGCTTCAATCATAACTCTTCTCATATCATATGTGATGGTGTTGTAGTTGCAAAAGTCTAGAATAAGCCCCATCAGCTCGGCTTACTAGTTCAGAATGGCTACCTTGTTCTACAATGCGCCCATCTTGCACTACTCCAATAGTGTCCACCCCTCTAATAGTTGACAAACGGTGAGCCACAAGCACAGTGGTGCGGCCCCTCATTAGCCTCTCAAGTGCTTCTTGTAAGACACATTCTGATTCAGCATCAAGTGCACTTGTGGCTTCATCTAATAGAAGAATTGTGGGGTCCTTGAGAACTGCCCTGGCAATTGCAATTCTTTGTTTTTGTCCACCAGAGAGTTGAACACCTCTTTCACCAACTGGAGTTTTGTAACTATCAGGCAAACCACTAACAAAACTATGGATATTAGCAGCACGAGCTGCTTCAATTACTTCAGCTTCTGTTGCTCCTTCTTTACCATAGGCAATGTTTTCGAAAATGCTAGCTGCAAAAAGTGCTGGTTCTTGCTGTACCAATCCGATTTTAAGCCTAAGGGACTGCAAGTTCAACCGCCTAATGTCCTTTCCATCAATCATAACTTTACCAGCAATCGGATCATAAAAACGTTCAATCAATGCAATCACGGAACTCTTGCCAGAGCCACTAGCCCCAACAAGAGCTTGGCTTTGGCCAGAACGGATTCTAAGGCTGAGGTCTTTAAACACCATTACATCAGGTCTTGAAGGGTATGCAAAATCAACATGTCTAAGTTCAATCTCCCCACGTATTGTTTCAACAGGCTCAGCCTCAGGATCATCTGGGTCAATCTTTGTTTGACGGTCAAGAATTGAAAACACTGAGCCAACAGCTTCACCACCCCTAATAATCTCAGGAGCAAGACTAACAGTTTCTGCAACTGAATTGGCTGTAACTACCAGGACTACAAAAACCTTAATAACTTTTGAGAAGGTGGAGACGCCTTTTTTAACAAGGTGTGCACCATACCAAAGAATGAGGGCTTCTGATGCATAAAGAGCAAGCTGAGAGATGCCAAAGAGGATGCCAGCAGATTGGCTGCGACGTAGGCTCCTGAGCTGAGGAATACGGAGTTCGTGGCTGAACAGAAATAGGATCTTGTTTTGGGCATTGAAGGCTGCAACAGTTCGGATGTTGCTCACTCCCTCGCCTGCAATCATGCTGGTCTTGGCATGGGCCTTTGCTGTGTCACCAGCAAACCCCTTGAGAGAGAGTTGCTGTTCAATGCAGAAATAACATAATTAATTTAACATCAAATGTAAAATTGATTTTCATGGAACTCAACTTAACATCATCCAACAAGTTTTACAATTAGTTTTTCTCTTCCTATTACAACACTATTGAGGAATTGAGATAGCAAAAACATTTTGGCAATCATATGAAATTAAACCATACCAGAACAAGAACAATATCAGCACCATTTTTTAATGTCAATGGTATCATCTAATGATTCTCATTATCTAAATCTGATCAAATAGTGATTAAAAGTAATGATTAGGGTTATTTATTTCATAAGATTAAAACAAGAAAATCATTTTTATTTTTTGGTTGAAATGATATTCATCTTATGATCAATCCAACTCCCTATTTGTCAATTAAATGATTAACAATGGGATAGTAGCATCAAAAGGGTCCTACAATTTAATCTCATTAGGATCATGTTTTGTTTCTTTTTGTTTTTCATAAGAAAATTCATGTTATGTCATCTTGTAACAGTTACTTGCACACAACTCACTCCAGTGACAACTTCAAGGGTGGGATGTAAAGTGTAAACTCACATTAAAGGACCCACTCAAAAGAAATAAACAGCCTAACTTGGCAGGACTAGGACATAAGGTGCCTCCAATATCAAACATGTACATGACAGTGACATAAATTTGCAAGGAACATCACGCCATAAGCAAACAATATACATTTCACTGTTTTTGTAGAATGCAAAAACTTAGAACACTGTTCTAATCAAGACAAACCGTCAGAATATTCAGTACTACAGTTTGAAAAACGAACCAATTTCTGGAACCCCCATCAGGCCCCATATTTTAAGTCTGGACTCTGGAGCACCAAAGTGTCAACAATAAAGAAGAGGCGGTAACTTATTTTCTTAGATACCCCTACCATGACTGTCACACCCTGACACCCTCATGAAAACACAAATGACCAAGTGAAAAAGAAAGAAGATAATATTTGCCAAGAGGGAAATCTTAAACAATATATGATCACGGGCCAAGAATTTCTTGGAAGTCTCATAAGGGTGTCTAGCATAGATGGTAAACAAAAGCAACCAAAGCTCATGTACCTAGAAAAAATGGAGCACCTTATAATTCAGAGACACCCAACTGATGCATACTGCAAAGTGCAGTGTCGGTGCAATACAAATAATTAAATATGTATATATATATATATATATATATATATATATATATAAGTAGGTAGGCAAACTCATACACTCACCAAATTTTTCATTTGTTTTTTATGACTTGGTGAATAATATTAATCGGAATAACATTCCTTTTACATGAATTTATTAGCGACACTATTTTTAAAGTTTTATAATATATGAATAGAAACAAAATCACATAGATAATTATATTAAAAAATAAATAAATAAAAAGTCACTAGAATTATTGGGTAGAGAAAATAGACAAGATCTAATTTGACAAGCATGACAAGAAAACCAAGAAAAAATAGTCGTAGAGTCATTCCCTCCAAAAATAAGCTACAAGAACCAATGCTAAAAATAAAAAATCTCATAGTGGAATTAATATTTTTTTTCCATTTTCATGGGAATTGATGGAATCTTTGGTATAAATATATATTTCACAGTTATTTATGAGCTTATATTATATTAATGAACCGGACTTGGAGGAAGCACGTGCAGTGCTGTAGTATGTTGTGTTGACACGTAGTTTTAGCCTTTTGTCGTTTAATATTAGGATGTGGCAAAGTTAGATTCCGAGGGTGTGTGTAAAAAACTAAAAAGTAGATGCAGATGCAGAGACTCTGACACTGTAAAAAATAAATATTAAAAAACCAATAGTTACCCATACGCCTTTATTGGAATTTGGTCAATTTAAACCAGAAAAAAGTTGACTAAATTTCAATCCTGCGTTTGGACCAGAGCCATTAAAGTAGTGCTCACATTTTGAAAACAATAAATTTATAGGCACCAAACTTTTCCCAATATTTTTTATAATCCTAAATTCTATTTTACCTGATGCATAATAAAATTAGTACTAATTGGTACAAAATAAAGTGGGGTCAATAATAAAAGTGACAGGGCTCTAATCAAACGTAGTTTAATTGTGATATATCAGTTTGTTAGGCTTTGTGTCCGTGAGGTAAAAATTATTTTTGACATCTTATTTTATTATTAAATTTATTTTTGTTATTATTTATGGGTATCACTGTATTTTTTGGTACTATTTATGAGTTCTATAGTACTATTTCAGCTTACTTTTACCTTTATTTACATTACTTTCAACAAAAAATTTCCAATTTCAACGAAATAAGTGGATCCCAATTTATTGGTGGTTCATCAGTTTATAAGATTAATGTAGTAAAATGTGTAGGGTCATTGTCACCTCAAAAAGGTTGTAAGCATTTTTGTGTGCATTGCTCTTTTGAAATCTAGTATGATTTGGGGATTGATTGGTGAGAAGAAGAAGAAGAAAAAGGCTGTGACAACCATATCTTGTGACAAGGATTGATGCATGGAGAGAGTGCTTTGAGCTTACCTGAGCAAAGTTAGCCAGGACTAGAAGGGGAAAGGTAGCAAGGATGAGAAGGGAGACTCTCCATTCCACTATGAAAGCAACAATGAATGAAGTGAGGAGTGAGGTCATGTTCTGGAGTATGACAGAAATCCTTTCAGCAATTGCAGATTTCACATCAGCAGCATCAGTGGCCAGACGTGCTGCAAGAAGACTTGAATTATGCTCTTCCTCATCAAACCACCCAACTTCATTCCTTAGGATTGCTGAAGGAAAAACAAACACCAATAAGAATCCAAAACATGAGTAATATATAAAATTTACAGCAACTATATTGATTAAAGAACAAATTTTGGAACTTGAACCATTAAGTCCAAGAGAATGATCAAGTTGGGCTTGCAATGTATTTTATAGAAATTAAATAGATTAACTTGTAATTACAAATTCAAAGAAAAGGAGTTCCATAGATTTGTACCTGCAAGCATCATTCTCCTAACTCTTGTGGTAAGGTTCTCTCCCATAATACTAAAGAAGTAATGTTGTATCAAATATGCCCCCACAGCATAGAGACCAGCTCCAATGTAAATGAAAACATATTCCTTTGTTTTCCTTTCCATTGAAGCAGGATTTCTGTAGTAAAAGACCTCAATCATATTGCTCATCACAATAGCAAATGTTGGACCAATAAAACCAGAAAGCACAGATCCTATAGCACCCATAATTGAATAAGGCCATTCAGGAGCGTTTAGCTTGAGAAGCCGGCAGAAATAGCCATCAGGGGCTGGATTTCTCTTGTCTGTTTCAGCATTTGAGATCATCTCTATCCGGCCATCTGCACCAGTACTATACGAATAGCTCAGGTTTCTTAAGCTTCCAGACCGGAGGCTTAAAGACTTTGTTGACAGCGAATGGCTTAGTCGTGATGAGCGTGAACGGTGTGTTGATGGGTTAGAGAAATCTTTATTCCTAACCATTTCTTGGAATCGGATTAATGAAGCATAGGCCCCAGCTTTGGTAACAAGTTCTTCATGTGTTCCAGTCTCAACAACTTGACCTTGCTGTATAACTGCAATTGAATCCACATTTCTAATAGTGGAGAGGCGATGGGCAACAACTACAGTAGTTCTACCAACCATGAGACGGTCTAATGCTTCCTGAACGATGCTCTCAGAGCCTGCATCAAGGGCACTAGTTGCTTCATCAAGGAGAAGGATTTTTGGGTTTTTAAGCATAGCTCTAGCAATTGCAATTCTCTGCTTTTGGCCACCGGAGAGTTGCACTCCTCGCTCTCCAACCTAGTTTGTGATTGAAAAGTTAACATTATAAGAGGTGAACCATAACACAAATAGGAAATTCTAAAACATGGTGATCATGCTATGAAAATTTTCCAAACTAAAACTAATTGGAATAACACACCAACCTGAGTGTTATATCCATTAGGAAGCAAGGTAATGAAGCTATGAGCATTTGCTGCAGAAGCAGCAGCTTCCACTTCATCCATTGTTGCATCAGGCTTCCCATAGAGTATGTTCTCAAGTATGGTTGTGGCAAAGAGTGCAGGTTCTTGGTTCACTAGTCCAATCTGGTCACGTAACCATTTCAATTGCAGTGTTTTTATGTCCACATTGTCCAGCAAAACTTGACCTGCCAAACCAACAAAAAAAAAAAGTATCAGTAAAATCAATTTTATCATGGGACAGATTTTCAATCTTGCAACTCATGATGTGTCTCTTAATTACCTTGATTAGGATCATAGAACCTTTCTATCAAAGAGACAACAGTGCTTTTTCCTGACCCACTACCACCAACAACAGCAACAGTCTTTCCAGCAGGAAAGAATATTGAGAAATTTCGAAAGATAATAACATCTGGTCTTGATGGATAGCTGAAAGTTACATCCTTGAATTCTATATTGCCATTAACCTCAGCCAAGCACTTCCCATCTAAGGGGTCTTGAACTATGGAAGGCTTTTGCTTGATAATCTCCATCAACTTGTATCCAGCTGTTTTACCTTTGCTAAATGCCCCAAGATTTGAAAATGATTGACCCAAACTCCTGTAATGACCAATTATTGCATTATAATTTGAACTAAAGTTTGTGTCCGCAGTTGTACAAAAAACAGTGCTTTAGTTTGAGGTCTTACATGCCCCCCACAATTGCAGAGAAAATTGCTGTGAATGCTTTCCCTCCATCAGTCTGTCCATTCCTGATAAATACACCGGCATACCAGAAAACAAGTGCCCATGACATGCATGCTATTCCATAGGTACATCCTAGCCCCAGACCTTTGGCCATTCCAGCCTTGTACCCAAGCTTCAAAGTGTTCTGTATTGCATCTGAGTACGAATTTAAGGCCTTGCTCTCACCAACATATGAGTAAACCGTCCGAACTTGTGCAATGGCCTATGGAGATAGTATAAAGATTTAGAAGGCCAGTTAAGAATTATCTCATGCGCCTTGTAAGCCTTTTACTATAAACCAATGTTGTGAAGATAAACAATCTTTATGTTATTGTGATTTCTTTTTTTATCTTTTTCAGTATTTCTTTTTATGAATAATTGTAGATTCTTTCTACAATTATTCTTGGAACATCATCAAACCAAGGTGCAAAAAGTTTGACATAAAATTAGTCATGGTAGGGATACGAACTTTAAAAAGTCAACTAGTTTTTCAATGATTAAAAAGAAAAAACAAATAGTAACCTTTATGAGTGTTGCACATGATAGAACATCATTTCATTGGCATACCAAACCAAAGCCTTCCTTGCTATTTAGTATAACAGAAACTCAAATGAAATGTGAAACCTTACCTGCTCGGCAATAATACCAGCATTGGCATAGGATTCGCGGCTCTTTGAAGTGAGGCCTGTGAGTGTATAGGCGTATAAGCCCCCAGCAAAAGCAATTCCTGGTATCACTGCCACACTTAGCAATGCTAGCCTCCATGCTGATACAAAACCAACCACCAAACCTGCCAGAAACGTTGACAGATAATGTATGAAGTTTCCCACCTGAAATTCAAGAAACACAGTAGTAAACAAAAGTGTCAAAAATTCATTCAAAGAAAAAAAGGAATTTAACTCTTTTGTGATAGGTTGACCATGAGGATAAATTTTATTTTATTTTTTTATTTTTATTTTTAAAAAGAATACAGTCATGAATAATTGTGATATCAGATAGAAAAGAATGAAAAAAAATTATACATATAACAGACCCTGATTAGTCTTTCAATTCAAGGCTTAGTTGTTATTGTTGTATGTATTTTCTTAATTTCCAATACATTTTTTGTTATACTGGATTACTAGCAATTAATAAGACTTTTACTTTAATTAAATAAAGTTAATTAAGGAAATTAAAATCCAGATATCAGAAATCACAAAAGTCCAAGAACAAAAAAAGGCTAGCGCAAGATAACTCAGACTTGCTAACACGTGCCACCAACATGCTAGAATCAGCCATGGGACCCGCATTAATGGGTCGCCAACCATATTGCAATGTATAACGCCAACCCAGATACTAGTAGATTTCTTCAATACGGTCGTTACAGATAAAAATGAAGCTAACTTCCATTAATAGAGGGAGAATAAAAACAAAAACAGAACTAAGTAAATAAACAGGTAAAGAAACAGAGACTATATGGTAAAATTGGCAAAACCTTTTCACTAATTGCATCTTGGACTAGAAGTGTGTCCGTGGACACACTAAAAACTATATCCCCAGTCCTTGCATCAGTGTCAAAGAACCCCACATCTTGTCTTAGCACTGCCTCCAAATACTTCTTCCTCAGTGTGCTCACTTGTCTTTCTCCAGTGTACATCCAGCATGCAATCTCTGTTAAAAAACAAAAAACCAAACCAAAACTTGTTACAGTTTGATCAATTTAGTGAGATTGATTGAATTAAATGTGTCACAAAAGTGATAGGGATGTGTGTGACTCAAAGTTATAGATAAATGTTAAAAGCGTCTTCGAAGATAAATGTTAAAAGCAGAAATAAAATAATAACAAAAATTTTTAAAAGTGAAAGAGAGAGATTCGTGAATGGAAGTAAAGTGAGATTGACAGGTGAATAGGGACCAGTCCACAGACCACGTGGGTTGAACCCACCGGCCCGATGTGAACTAGCTACACGAGTCGTGTTTAATAAGAACTATGGTCCAACAGGTGTGTTATGTGTATATGTGATCTCTCTCTTTCCCCTTCAAGACCAAACAATAAAACAAGATCAAAAACTAGTAAACAAAAAAAGAAATAGACCATTCATATACAATAATAATAAATTACACGTACCTGCATAGGATGATAAGCAGACAACAAGGCCAAGGTACACAAAATAGAGTGCATACTGCAAAGTGCAAAGAGATACAAAAATGAAAGATCTTAGATCTGAGTTAATTGTGAAATAGCAGGTTTAAAAGTTTGATCTTTGTGATGTTTGATGTATTGGGTTGTTAATACCTTTGCGACTTCTTCAGTCATTGTCTTCAAATCTGATTGGTTTTTGCCGAACCCATTAACCATTTCACCAAAAAGAAGGAAGAAAAAGGGCATGGAAGAGCCATGAATTATGGCTCCCAAGCTACCAGCAATCATGAGCATCCAATCATACTTGTCTGCAAAAGAGAAGAGCTGGTAAAAGGGTAGGCTTTGCTCTTTCTTCTTCTCAGCCTCAGGCAGTGATTTTGGTTCTGTAGCCTCAGCCATTTTTTTTGCAGCTACTAGCTCAAAAACCAAGTCTTTGGAATGGGAAAGAGAGAGAGAGAGAGAGAGAGAGAAAAAAAAAGGTTTGTGAAGCAGCGACTAGTTGTGAATTGTCATTGAGAGAGATCTAAGGTGAGCTATTAAGCTTAAGTTTGTGGAGTCATTGATGTTTGGCTTTTCAAGTATTCTGAGAGAGACCCTTTGCTCTAGTTTCTGTCTCGAGAAGTGTCGATGTCGTTTTTGGTTTTATCACACACATACACACACACCCTCACCTCAAAGACTCGTTTGCCGGGGAGGAAAAGCAAAGAGAAAGTGAGTTAGAATGAGAGAGTGTAAGCAAAGTGTCTGGGAATGAGTTGGACTGTTGGACCATATGGTCAAAGAAAGTGGAGAAAATGAGTGTAGAATAGAGAGAGAAAGAGAGAGAGAGAGAGGTGTGTGGATGTGTGAATTGTATATATTTTATAGAGGAGGGCTTAACTGTGGCTGTAAATAATAACATGCAACTTCTGTCCAAGTTATAGGAAGGGAATCATCTGATTAACTATGTTGGGTCCTACATTACTGCTTGTGTTGCATACTTGCATTGCTTTTCGTGCTTCGTAAAATTTTAGTTTATTCGGATGCTGCATGTTATTTATTTAAAATTTAAATAAATTAAATAAAAATAAAAACAAAGAATGAGAAAGAGAGGAAAATGGGAATAGACTAATTTGACACAAGTTGGTTCTGTTTCCGTAAGGAAAATGATCCTTCTTTTATTTAGGTTTTATACATTTTGTTATTATTTATGAGCCTCATTGCATTTTTTGATACTATTTATGGACTCAATAATTTTTCAATTTTAGCAAAATAAGCAATATCCAAATACATCCTTAGTGTACGTTTGAGAAACAATGAAATTATAAATTATTTCACTATTCAGCTTATTTTTGCTACTATTCATAGGCTCCACTAGCTTATTTTTGCTACTATTCATAGGCTCCACTGTACTTTTTAATACTATTCACGGATCTCACTGTATTATTTCAACTAATTTTTACCTTTATCTATGGTATTTTCAGTAATAAATTTTTAGTTTCAGTAAAATAAGCAGTATCTAAACAGACCCTTAGTGTCTATTGGGGATCCTTTTATTTAACCGAAATTGAAAAATTGTTGCTGAAAGTACTGTAGATGTAAAAGTTAGCTGAAATAGTACAGTGAGACCCATAAATAGTACCAAAAAATACAGTAAGACTCATGAATAGTACTTTCAACAATAATTTTTCAGTTTTAACAAAATAAGCGATATCCAAATACACCCTTAGTGTAAGTTTGAGAAATAATGAAAATTATAAATTATTTCACTATTCAGTTTATTTTTGTTATTATTCATAGGCTCCACTGCACTTTTTAATACTATTCACAGACTCCATTGTATTATTTCAACTAACTTTTACCTTTATTTATGGTACTTTCAATAATAAATTTTTAGTTTCAGTAAAATAAGCAGTATCTAAACAGACCCTTAGTGTCCGTTGGGAATTTGCTTATTAGCCGAAATTGAAAAATTGTTGTTGAAAGTACTATAGATGTAAAAGTTAGCTGAAATAGTACAGTGAGACCCATGAATAGTACCAAAAAATGCAGTAAGACTCATAAATAGTACCAAAAAGTGTAGTGGAACTTGGCATTGATTATTTTTGCTAGCTTATTTTATTATTCAGCTTATTTTTGCTATTATTCGTGAGTCTCACTGTACTATTTCAACTAGCTTTTATATCTACAGTACTTTTAATAAAAAGTTTTTAATTTCAGCAAAATAAGTTGTTCCCAAACGAACACTTTTAGTATGCGTTTGGCATGAATTATTTTTGCCAACTTATTTTACTATTCAGCTTATTTTTCCTACTATTCATAAATCCCACTGCACTTTTTGTTAGCAAAAAGTTTTCAATTTCAGCAAAATAAGTGTATCACAAATGGTCACTTAGTACATTTTATGGTTTCAAAATAAATTTTACAAATTTAAAGATACATAATAAATTATTTTAAAATTTTGAATAACATATGAGGGCGATTGTAACTATAATGGTCCTAAGGTAGCAAAATTCCTTGTTGGATAAGTTCCAATCTATGTACACTAGTATATTCTAAAAATAAAATATAACTAGACAACACTTAAAATGGAGAGGATCTTTAACCAATTTACAATTAATGCACTTACCATAAACTTGGGAGAATTCAGTTTATGGTTATGATTATATTTTTATAGTATATTAGTGGCATTAAATTATCTATACTATATATAATAGAATTCTTTGAATTGAATTGAACTTTTATGTGATTTAGAAATACCCTTAGATCCTATGTTTAATAGAAACAAAACTTGGGGACAACCCAGTAAAAATATATCTTCAACTCCACGTAAAATGCTTACAAAATAGGACATTCTCCTGCTAATCCATGTTTTCAAAACAAACTTATAAAAAAAAAAAAACTTATCCAAAAATTAAAAAAAAAAATATATATATATATAAATTAAAATTAAAAAAAAAAAAAAAAAAACTTCTTAATCCACTTTGTATATTTCCTTCAAGACCACGTTCCACTTTTCTTTTTCTTTTTTTTTGAATTTCCAGTTTTCTTAATCCCTAAAGAAAAGCTAATTTGTTGGTTCTAGTTATCTTAAAATCTTTGATGGTTAAATAAAAGATTTGGGGTTCAATCTCCATCTACACAAAAAACTGATTAGTGTCTTAGTCTGATGATAAAGAGCTCCTAATCAATCTCGTCTATACCAAAACCAATTAGAATCTTGGTCTGATAATAAAGAGTTATTATTAGGAGTAGATGTCATAAGTTGAAACTATCTAAAAAAAAAAATACAAATTATGAATTGTTGTATTTTGTTTTTTGAGATTTCATTAATTAATGGTTGTGATTTAATTTTGGATTTAATAGTGTACACATGAAATTTAATTTTTTTAATTAATCCTAAATTTCTAATATTTAATATGGCGTCCACTCCAGTTTTTGGTGTAGGTGGGAATTGAACCCTAGATCTCTTATACAACCATCAGAGACTTTACCAGTTAAACTGACTAGGTCCCCACATATTAAAACCCACTTGTTTTTGTCATTTCAATGTTAGTCCTAGTTTAATGAATTTAGTTCAGCTGAAACTTTTGGTTTTGCCTTTATGACCTATTAACTTTGTGAATTTGCAGTTTTATTCCCATATCTGTAAACCAATTGCTGGAAACACCTTTAAAACTGACTGACATTCCATGTGACATTTTATCCTCTCTTTTCTATTATTTGTTTTGATATCCTAATAATTTCCTTGGTTGTTCGAACTTTCAACTCTCTTTTTCACTTTACCAGTAACTCTCACTCTCTGCTAGTACTAAGGGGAAAAAAAAAAAATATATATATATATATATATATATATCTTGCTCTCTCAAATTTATTTTATTACTTTTTCTCCTTTTCTACTATATATGAGATTCTGGTGAATAAAAATAGGATCTTTGATGTAGATTTATCGATCTCACGTCACGTGATGATAAGAGTAATAGCACGTGACAACACATTTATTAAAGTATTACTGTTCAGACTACTCAACTTCTGTCGAAATGTGAAGCAATACAAGAACTCTTATCACTCCATCAGTATTTTTTAAAATGAATATATGTTGAAAAGTATAAGAGCAAGAATTAATTCTTTTACCCTTTTTACTTTATAAGGAAACATGGAAGCATGTATATACGTACATATAACATGATAATATCTATATATAGGGGATTATTTTCGATTGCTAACGAGTACTGCAACAATTGTTTTGACAATACAAACCACATAGACAAGACTCTTCTGAGAATCTAAGTTTCAAATCATCCAATGCCAAGTACAACGAAAATTGATATAGATTTAAGCAATCTTTAAGTCTGCCATTGACGTCTATTGTGAATCAACTTACAATTGAAAATGTCGATTTTATTGGCATTGATAAGCTTATCATGCAAAGAGTTTTACAGCTCAACTAGTTGAAACCTTTTGATGTTTTCAATTAAGATATCTAGAATTCAAATCACACCTCCCCCAATTCCTGAATTATCAACAACAAAAATATATTCTTTAACAAATTATTATATGACAGGAAGCATGAAATTAGAGAAATTTCATACTCATGTGAAAAGAAGATTGTACCTAGAGTATTAAATAAATTGTTCAATACACCAAAAGCAATACTCCCACCACTCATGTGAGTTGTAAGGTTTATCATAAATTTAATTAATAGGACCCATAATTATATATATTTTAAAAAAATAAAAATTAAAACTTATTCTAAAGTATTGAATAACATCCCCTCAAAAAAAAAAAAAAAAAAAGTATTGAATAACTATTTTTATACAAATTGAATGAGGAGGTCAGGGGAATTTATATAATTCTCTATTTGTTGACAGATAAGAATTCAATTATAAGCACAAGTGAGGGTTTGATATACGACATTTGATTTTGACCCATCTATTTTGGAGAAGTGCACTCAACAGGAATCAAGGCCAAATTACAAGGGAGCATATTCTATCATTGATTTTTGTAGTATTCGAAAGTGAATTTGATAGTGTTACGTGAGAGCGATTGAATGAAGCTTTAGGCCAAATTGGTTCAGAGAAATCAACATGAATCAAAGTCGATCACGTGGGAACTTATTCGATCATTTATTTTTGTAGTATTTGAATGTGAATTAGATTATGTTTAGTGAGAGTGATTGAATAAAGCTTTAGTATCTTCTCAAAAATAAATAAATAAATAAAGCTTTAGTCCAAACTGATTTAGAAGAAAATAATTTTAAAGTGATTTTTTTTTTTTTGAATGTTAGGTCAAAAAGGGGGATTGAATCATGGATATTTCTTTGTGTATCACTCTAATAAGAGATCCATTGTAATGTCAGTGCTTTAAAAAATAATAATAATAATAATAACTAATTAAGCTTTTTTTTTTCTTTTTTCTTTTTTTGAGAAAACAACTAATTGAGCTTATTTGCTTATTGTGAGTCTACATATTTTAATCATAATCAGGGGCAGAGCCAAGGGGGGGTCGAGAGGGGGCAAATGCTCCCCCTGACCTTCCCCCAAACTCTTTTAATATAGCAGCCCAATGCTTATTTTGCCCCCCCCCCCCCTTACCAGATTTTTAGATTAGTTTGATATTTTTAACTAAGAGTCAAGAGATAAGTATCACAATTTTTTTTTGATAAGAAAAGATAAGTTTTACATGTTATTTGAAAGAAAAAAAAACTAATAACTTAATTATGGACTCACGATAGTTTTTTTTCTTTCTTTCTTTTCTAATTATTATTAGAAGTCTTACGGAACTTTTTGTGTTTTACATTAATTGAAAATCAATAATTTTGAGGGAATCTCAGCTAGCTAATCCATGGGTTTTATGGGTCAACAAGTTGCTATTGCTGCAAAGTTTCAAAAGTTGGGAAAAATACTCTGTTTTAAAGTCATGAAACAGGGGAGTTTCACGCTAGCTCCCTTGGCTCTCTAAACTTTTGAATTTAAAGTGAGGAAATCCTTACTAGTTTTTAAGATGTGCTTAAAGTTGCATCATTTTCAAAGGTGTTTTGTAACTTTTGTTAGTTCTAAGTAACCAAAGTCATTTATAACCAAGGTTTGTTTTGACGTTTTTGCAATTATAATTGAAAATCATGAACACGATTTCAACTGTGATTCATTCACATAATATGTAACTATCGCTATTCTTTTTAATCTTGCCTCCCCTAAACTAAAATCCTAGCTCCGCCACTAATCATAATTGTGGCCTTTTTTTGGACCTTATACTTGTTTTGAATATATTGATGATTTATATTTTTAAAATAAAAATCTACACAAATGTCCCTTGAGATATAAGGAAATGATAACAAACTTAAAGTTTTGCAAAAAAATATAATTCCCTCACTGAAGTTTGTGATAAACATAATAAATATTATGAAATATCTTTTTGTCCCCCTTGATTTACCCAATTAATATTGTTATTTTTTTAAAACCCAATTAATCAAATAAGATAAGGACAAGATAATTTATATATAAGCCAAGGGAAGACTTTTGTTAACGAATGTGCTATGGGCAATAATTAAGGGATATTAATTTCTTTATAAAATAATGTTTTTATACATTTTTTTTTTCAAAAAATAAAGTCAAATTGTTACATATATCCCAAAAAATACACATAAACACAATGAATTTGTGCGTGCAAGCTGATAAATTATTAACAAGTGTATTTCCTTCTTTGAAAATGTGTATTACAGCTTCTAATCGATCATTTATTAACAAAAACTTTCAGGATTCAAATTCTCTCATCCCCAATTATTGAACTAAAAAAAAATTATGATAACAATGGTAAGGCCTTTTGGAACTTATGCTTGTTTTAAATATTTTGATGGACTACAACCAAAAACAAAACAAAAATAAACTTACACAAACCTCTCTTGAAATATAAAGAAATAACAGTGACAATCAAAGTTTTGTAAAAATGGCAATTCCTTCCTAGTGTTGGAGATAAAAATTAAATTTCGGTTGCTTAATGATATGATCATAGGTGGGGACATCATTTTTCACAATTTTTAACATGGTCTCTTCTCTATTGTGATTGGTACATAATAAAAGTAATGTTAACGATAAATCTAAATAAAAGTGATATTACTCCAATCTAAATAAGCCTTGTCAACAGTTGTAAAAAATGTTATATCTTATTTTCAAACTGTGTAAACTTGCCATTGTAATATGTCACCTTCTATCAATATCATTTATAGCATTATGTGACATAGAATGGTAAATGTGTTTTTAGGGTTCTCTCATCATTTGAAAAAGAGCAAACTAAATTTTTTTTTTTTTAATATATATAAGATAGAAATTTTACTCTAACCTAATCTAAATGTATATGTATGTGAAGCTCCCTTCTGGAGACTTGAACCCCTGCCATTCCCCCCCTCCCACGTCCCACAAGTACTTATATTTGTGGAGTGATCGTCGCACTAAGGATGTGCGATGGTAAAGAGCAAACTAATTGATTGGGCAACATTGTAGTATGTAGCAAAATCTTCGGTATCTCTTTAAGATTAGAATAAGTTGGAAAGTAAAATTGTGAATTCAAACTTCATTAATGCATAATTAAGGTGGAAGCAAAGCTCTGAGCTCAAACTTCACTAAATGCATATTCAACTTATTAAAAAAAAAAGTGTTATGTTCATAACATTTTCATAATAAATCATAGATGGTAAGTTGTTACTAGTTCTAATTTGAACTTATCATTGAAATTACTTTTTTACCAACTAATAACAATTTATCACTTAAAATTTGTTGTGAAAGTATCGTGAAAATGTTGTGAATATAATTGTAAGGACACAATTTGGCTCCCAAGCCCAAAGGATGGATGCATTTAGCCCCAAAGAGCCTAATACAATGAATTTGTAAAGAGTAGGTTGGAAAACTGAGTTTTAATGAGTCAAACAACAAGTAAAGTGGATTCAGATGACAAAAAAATGATGATAAACCATCTAAAGAAAATCATCCTCGGCACAATCCAAGGAGATCAATTCTTATATATTTTTTCTCAAGTTTTATTACAAGTTCATCTTTTGATTGTTACAGTGTTTTTCTCTCAATTTCTCAATCCTTTTTCTCAGGACCTCCCTCTTATTTTATACTATTCTCCCTCTTTCATTTATACCCTCCACGTGTAGAGTAGATTGTTGGTGTTGATCCTTGTCCCATCAGCACCTTCCTGAAATCTTTGGGGAGTAGCTGTAAGGTTGAAAATTACTGTTCAAGTATCACTTCCTCATTAATGCGGCCAGAAAGTTAGTTACAAAGCATTCAATGTGGTGATAGTAGCTTTCTTTTAGATATTATATGGCTTCCCTCTGTCCTATGCTTCTAGGGTATTCGTCCTTATCAACAGACCACACCGTCGATCCTCAGCTTTGCTTAGCTGAGGAGACATTCATCCTCAGACCACTCTCTTTGAGCATCATGGCTAGATCTCCTCCTTTATTTATGAACACTGGCCTCCGTAATAACGTTTACTTGTCCTCGGATAACTACGAGTCCTCGGATTGGGCCCCCGGCCCAATATCGGACCCATTAACCCTACAATAACATTTCCCATGAAATATACATATATACATATAGATATATATATATATATATATATATAAACTTAAGGATCATTTAATACTACATCAAATAAAGTTTTTTTTTTTTTAATTTTTTTTAAAGAAAGTAAATAGGAGGAAGAACTAGGAAGAGATGAGATAAATATTTATTATTATTTAACTTGTGCTCTTGCCTCTTAGGGTACTTTGTTAACAAGATTTACTTACAAAATAGAAATTGAAGATCCATTAAAGAGTTCTTTATAGCCAAGAGTCTTGTAACTCAATTAATTGATACTTTTTGATGTTTTTAACGAAGATATTCAAGGTTTAAATCTCCTATCCTTAACTATCGATATAATAAAAAAAATAAAAATAAAAATAAACAAACAGACAAACAGAAGAAGACTCCTATAAATGGATCTCCAAAATCATACATTGTGGTCCTAAATAAGAGGGAAATCTTCTCATCACTTTGTGTATGTACGATGACAAACTAGACATGTTAGGAGTAGGTGAGTTGGCAAAATCAAAAGGTAATTCCATATGACACAGTTCGTGTCTGTAAACTTGTACCGTTTGTCCAAGAATGATCGTATAAAAAATTATTCTGTGCAAGTGTTACTCTTAGTCCCATCCAGTGTGTAACCATCAATTCATTAGCTTTCAGCCACAGAACCCCCTAAAAGTCTTAGGCTTTAAATTGGGCTGGACCATTCTATAAAAGACCCCCCTATATGCTGCTTTTTTCTCTTGTTTCTTGTTAACTTTAAGGTAGCACAATTGAGTAGGAATATATACTGGTCAGTCTGGCCCAAACCCAAATGTTTTTGCTAAATTGTATTCCCTTAAAATTTGGCTCCTCCCCTCAACGAAAAGAGAATGTAAATTTAATTATATCATTTTAAAGAATACATTTTTTTTTAAGATACAACTGTAATTTTATGTAATAAATAAAATATGTTTTATTTTTATAGGTAAGATAAATTTCAACTTTTTGCTCTATGATTATTGTTTTTATCATTAAATTAAGACACCAAATTAATTTTTGGTGTAAGTGGGGTTTGGACTTTATATCTTTTATTTGATTACAAGAGATTTTACTGGTTGTATTAATTGAAACCCACAAAAATAAACCATATAATGATTCGTTAATCTTAAAAGTCATATAACAATATAACATCATTTTAATAGCTTAATTTTTCCCCTTTCTCAAAACCTAATTAAGCTGTTTGTTTCTCTCTATTAGTGAATAAGTAGTTTAGCAAATTTGCGTTACTACAAGAAAAGTTAAAATTGTTTGAATTTCTTTTTAGATACAAAAATGTATGAGATTTGAGTTTAGATGTTAGCCCAAAAGCATTGAAACTTGAGACCCAGGTTGAATCCAGGCCCAGATAAGTTTAAGCAAACTTGCAAAGCTTGAACAAAAACAACACAAAGAAAATCAAAATATACTCATGACAATCATATTATATAAGTATCAATATATGATAATGCTTAGTTATAGTACGTAGTAAGACCATAGGGACACTGTGACTAGCATCTTATTGGGAAGCGTGTTCCACCAAACCATTATCTTAGCATTTTCTAAGTCTCTAACTAACCCATTATGGAAAATATTTAGGCTAATCCCATATTTTTTAACATGTTGATTTATAATTTATAATTCAAAACTAGACCATCCCATCAAAGTTATACTCAAAAACTACCTGTCGTTCTCCAACCCTCAGGCTAATTCCATGAATGTGACAGCGACGAAGCCATCGAATAATCTAATCTCATTCCTTAATTAAACAATTAAAAGTGACTATAAAATAATAAACAAGATGCTTAGGGTTGAAAGTCATGTCAAAGTCACAAATAGGAGGGAAATGGTCGGCTAATCCTTTGACACTTAAGTGTACTTGTGAGGTCCTTTGGCTCCTTATGGTTTTAAAGTATGGTTTAAATGTTTATACACGAAAATAAATATAAACAAAGCCCAGTTTTTGTTGAGCCGAAAGGATTTGTAATTCAATGAAGTGGCTTTGGTTGTATTGTTGTCACTTTTTGAGACACTAGATCCGTTTTGGTGAACTAATTTTAGGCCTATTTTATGTTTCACTATGTAGCATTGAGGCATGTGATGTGTTGCTAGTGGTTAGAGTTTAAATTGTTAATATTTAATAAGATATGAATTTGGATGATCTGGTGCTGCTGAAGTTACCTCATTACTTTGTATACCATCCAATCACAATAATTTATTGGGTAAATTGCAAATTATGCCCCCCTAGAGTTTGGGAGTGTTAAGATTTTACATCTTAAACTTTTAGAATTTGGATTTTTCCTCCTGAAGTTTGGGGGTGTTTCAATTTTACACTCTAACGTTTTAGAATTTGGATTTTGCTTCATAAATTTTAGAGGTATTTGGATTTACTTCCTAAAATTTAGGAGTATTTGAATTTTATATCCTAAAGTTTCAGAATTTGGGGGTATAAAATCTAAATACTCCCAAACTTTAGGGGTGTAATTTACCCTAATTTATTTGAACCAAAATAAATTGGTTGGTAATCTTTTGGTTTGAGATGGGTTTCATTTCATTATACCTCTAGAAATGGTTGTTGCTGATCATAACTCATATGCAATTAAGAATGACCAAAGAGATGGTAAGGAAGAAAAAACAATAGCAAAAAAATGATACTAGGGCCTAAGCTAGGACTAGGAGTAGGATGGGTGTATGAGGAAGGGAGTGATGGACCACAACATGGAGTCAAAGGTCTAATTCATGTGGCTAAGCCATGAATACCAAGCTTGATTGCTCTGGCTGCTCATAATTTAAGAGTAACTTTATGTGAGATTACTATATTGATTATGCCAAGTATTCCACCTAATCCGTGATCATTTGCATGATACAGCTTGATTATGGAGATCCCTAAGCTGATATTCGCCTTAATATCTCAGGAGTTTCACATGAAATGATTTGGTATGGTTGGGATAGGTGTAAATGTCCCACATAAATTGATCACTTCTTTGAACTTAGGGTTGCATTTTAAATCTTCACCTTGATAATTGCTTGAATGAGGGTTCCATTATCCTCTTCTACTTCTTCTTTTTTTAAACAAATGGTATTAAGATATTTGCTGTTGTAATTTGATTCCACGATAAAAAGCAATTATAATATATAATATATTAATATATACCATAGATTAAAAACATATCATAATTAGTAGAAATATTTAAGATTTTTCCTAAATTAATAGAGACTCAAGTGCAAAAAATTTAAGAGGTCAAATCACAAAATTAGTCTACGAAATCACTGCAGTTTCCATGACTTCTTGTAGTTTTTTTTTTTTTAATAGCTAAAAATGACTTTTTGTAGTTGTATGTTCATCAGTAAGGTTGTATAAATGTTATAATAATGATTTAATGATTAAAATTTTATCTTAATAATTTAAAATTTTGAGATAATTAGTAATTTATCATGATATCAGATCTGGTGGTAGTAGTAATAATTTATCATTTTTTTATTAATATTAATAATTTATCATTAGATCATAATCTAATTAAACTTTTTCCAAAAAAAAAAAAAACATGAATACATGGGAGTAGTACTGGGCCATCTCCTACATAACCAAATTCCCCTTAACCACAGGCCGAACAACACTTCGAGGGTCCTCATCAACCTGTCATACTCTTAATTATACAAATCTCATATATCCTTTTGTCATTCCAACTTTACAAGCTTCTTTTTCTTTTTACAAAAGAAAAATCTTCGCTAATTATTTTTAGCATAAACGACCAATAGCGAGCAAAAATAGATTAGCTTTAGACATGTGGGTACCTCTTGGAAACTTTCATGAGTGGTCATGAGTTTGACAAGTGACTCAATTATGGGTGTGTTCAAAGAAACTCCCTTTGCTTACTCAATTTTTTTTGGCACAGACCACTAATTTTGCTACTTTTGGGCTACTTTTTTTTAGAAAATTTTTTTATTACTTGAAATTGTTCCAAGATTAGGTGTGATTTACTGTAAATCCTACTTTTGAAAACAGTTTATTTTGCTTTGAGTTTCATTACTAGGAATATAGCATCATCACTTTCCTCAATCATGAATAATTAAAACATGGATTATGCAAATAATGATCAGGCCAATGGCTATATTTGACTTAGTAGCCAGTACAGTACACCTCAATGATACCCATAATATATATAAAGAAATTTCAATATTTTTCAAGCCTGCCCAGCTTTTGTACAGGCCCAAATTTTAGGCCCATTATATTTCAAAGAAGAGATTTGGGTTAGTCAGGTCTGCTAACTGGTAGTTAGCCTGTTTGTCTCTTATTTTAGTCAAACAACTTCAAATTTTTCATCAGCATTTTTTTTTTGTGGGATGAAAAGACTACTACTTTTATTAGCATCTAACCATAGAGAGTACATCATGGAGAAGAGTTTGTTCTAAGAAAAAATAATTCTCTTCAATCCAAGTAGAGAAATCAATAATGCCCTTAACATATTTAACTAAAATGTGAGCTGGCCTATTTCCTCGACGACACACATGTGACTACGAGACCTAGCGAAACTCTCCACTAAAGGACTGTAAGCCCTGTATTACAAAGTACACTAATGACGGAGGTGCATAAAGACCAGATAAAGCCCGATAGATAATGAATAAGTCTCCCTCCAAAATAAATTCTTGGACTCCTATATCCATCCCGAACTAAAACTCCCTGTTTCGAAAAAACTGCAACATCAACATTTATCTTGAAGCTGGTACGTGCAGTTGGAGGGGTCCACGATACTGCCTGTAATTCTGGAATCGACGCTTGCTGATTCAAGTCCAATGCTGCGTTGTATAGTATTCCGCCAGATACTGCACTGCCCTCTTCATCAATACAGTCCCCTCCTTCACGCCTCCAGCACGCACCTCGTTACGATTATTAATTTCATAAGCACCAAGCGCCAGTTACAAGCTTCGCCGTCGTCTCTGTCCGTCTTTCTTCCGCCATTAACAACTGCCATAACAGAGATCTTTAATGGACTGCCAATGACCTCGATCGAACGTGATAATTAACTTCGAACACTCCCCAATGGGGCTCAAACATTCAGGCAGAATAGGGGGGGAAAAAATAATTCAAAGCCATATGTTGTACACATTGCTTGTTCTAACTTTCTAGTCCCTACTAGTTTCACCTTTTTTTTTTTTCCCCTGTTTTCATACTACTTTTTCCTCTTGTTGTCAAATATATATACTTTAAATGATAGTTTTCCATTTCTTTTTCTCCACATTGAGTCCCAACAAAAGAAAATTATTAAAATTATATAAATTCAAACTTGATTCTTTTTTCCATTTCCAATTTCTTATAGTTTTATTTATTTATTCATACTTGAAATTGTTCTAAGATTAGGTGTGATTTACTGTAAATCCTACTTTTTCAAAACAATTTATTTTGCTTTGAGTTTCATTCCTAGGAATATAGCATCATCACTTTTCTCGGTCATGAATAATTAAAACGCATGGATTATGCAAAATAATGATCAGGCCAATGGCTATATTTGACTTAGGGTCCGTTTGAGATCCGCTTATTTTGGTAAAATTAATTTTTTTTCTGCTGAAAGTATTGTAGATAAAGGTAAAAATTAGCTGAAATAGTACAATGAGACCCATGAATAGTACCAAAAAGTGCAATGGGACCTATGAATAATTTGTAGATAAAGGTAAAAATTAGCTGAAATAATATAATGAGATCCATAAATAGTACCAAAAAGTGCAATGAGACTTATGAATAATAGCAAAAATAAGCTAAATAGTAAAATAAGTTGGCAAAAATAATATTTTCCAAACCCACCCTTATCCCTTAGTGTCAGTTTGAGAGTAGCTTATTTAGTTGAAACTGAAAACTTTTTATTAAAAATACTGTAGACAAAGGTAAAAGTTAGTTAAAATAGTACAATGAGGCTCATAAATTATACTAAAAAGTGACCTATGAATATTAACAAAAATAAACTAAATAATAAAATAAGTTGACTTTTTAAGCTATGCCAAACTCAACCTTAGTACAGTATAGCTCAATGATATCCATAGTATATATATATATATATATATATATATATAAACAAATTTCAGTCTTTGCCTAGCCTGCCCACTTTTTGATTGCCCATCTTTTTGTACAGGCCCAAATTACAGGCCCATTAGATTTCAAATAAGAGATTTGGGTTAGTCAGCTCTGCTAACTGGTTAGCCTGTTTGTCTCTCATTTTAGTCAAACAACTTCAAAGTTTTCATCAGCAATTTTCTGATTGCAACTGTTTCTCTAGAGAAATAATTATGATAAGTTAGTTCATCATAATGACTTGAAGATCACAATGGGGCGCCAAAGCCATACGTTGACAATGTTGTACACATTGCTTATTCTAACTTTCTAGTCTCTACTAGTTTCACTTTTCTTTTTCTTTTTTTCCCCTGTTTTCTTACTACTTTTTCCTCTTGTTGTCAAATATATACTCTGAATGATAGTTTTCCATTTCTTTTTCTCCACATTGAGTCCCAACAAAAGAAAATTATTAAAATTATATAAATTCATACTTGATTCTTTTTTCCATTTCCAATTTCTTATAGTTTTGTTTATTTTTTATTTTATTTTCTGGTTTCATAATACTTGTTCCTCTTGTTGTCAAATATAATCACTTTGATTCTTTGAATGATAGTTTTCCAATTTTTTTCTCCACTTTGAGTCCCAAAAGAAGAAAAATTTATTGAATTTATATAACATCATTTTTTTTTTTTTTTCCATTTTCAATTTGATTAATCCTTTTTAATACTCATGTGGCTAGCCAGCTTTGGTTCATCATTAATATATATTTTCCATAAGTTTATTTATTATTCATTTGGTTTTTACAACTATTGGACAAAGTTTAATTTGGTTCCTTGATTATTATTTTTGTCAACATAGCCATTCACATTTTAAAATCAACTCAATTACATCATTGGGTGTCTCCTAAATTAAAATTTTGACCGAATTGTTTGATTTGGCACTTGCAACATGCATTAAATCTCTAAAATCTCATTTTTCTACGTCAAATAATCCCAATAAAGTTGTAATAAATCTGAAATTTAAGAATAAAATTAAATTGACTTTAAAAGTTGAGGAACAAAATTAATAGTTGATGATTTTTCGATTATAAAAGAATCAAATAAAAACATAAAAACAAAAAATATATTGGTTTTCTAGGCCATGGAGATTAGTACCTAAAGATACTAAGGGTTTGTTTGGTTGGAGGAGTGGAAAAGTGGGATGATGGAAAATTAGTGGGAGGATAGAAATATTTGGTTTTCCCTCATGTGTGTTTGGTTGGAAGGTGGAAAAGTGGGAGGGTGAAAAACTTTTTTGTTTGATTAGAGAAAAAAAGGGGAGGATGGAAAATATAGTTTATATAAATTGACTATTATATCCTTGGGAAAGTGAGAGAGGGTAGGTGAGTGTAATAAAGTGAGGTTATTTGTGTAAATTACACCATTCAACATCTTTTTCTCCTGGGAGGATAAAAAGATGTGGGCCCGGAGGGATTATTTTCCTCCCCATTCTCTGTCTCTTTTGTTTTCTTTCTTGAACCAAACGGTAGAAAATGCCAATTTTCACCCTATTTTTCTCTCCTTATTTTTCATCCTCCTTATTTTTACCCCAACCAAACATCCCCTAAAGCACTATTGGAAGTGATCTCTCCCAACTAAGCCCTAGCCCATTTGAAATACATTTGTCAATTTTATTTCCATGACATGCGGTACTGCTGAACATTCCTAAAAAAAAAGTCCATACTAGGCCCAGTGTATATTAGATTTCATGCCATTCACAAGATGTTGGATTCAATTCTTCAAACCACACAAATTCAAGGGATAGTCAGGCCCATTAACAATGCAGTGAATCTGACCCTATGTCTACGACCCATCTGAAAAACATTAAGCACTACTTGGAAACCCAGCCCACGAAAACAAGTTTCGCTACCTTTCAAATTTCAAAATTCGAAAAGTTTCAAAGCCGGAAAAAACGGTCAGAACCAGCTGTATCCCAATTCCCCCCAAAATAGCATTTTCAAAATTTGAAAATCTAGCCAATCGAGAAATAGACGTTTCAAACGGATACTCTTTGCAAAACCTCTTTATATATGTACCACTAGTTACTTTACAAGGCTCCATTCAAATCCTCTAGATCTCATTTTCTCACCCAAAGTTTTTTTAAAAAAAGCCCCAGACGTCTTTGTATACGTCTTTGGCAAACCTTGTACCTTAGTTTTACTAGCAATCAAAATCAACCAAAAATGAGAGAGTGCATCTCAATCCACATCGGTCAGGCCGGTATCCAAGTGGGTAATGCCTGCTGGGAACTCTACTGCCTTGAACATGGCATTCAGGTAACCCTTTTGCTTCAACAACAACAACAAAAATAAAAAAAATTAGGCCTTTGTTGTTTTCTATTGGGGTAGTACTAATTTTCATTGTTGTTCTTTCTCTAATTTTTCAGCCTGATGGACAAATGCCTGGCGACAAAACAGTAGGAGGCGGAGATGATGCCTTCAACACCTTTTTCAGTGAGACCGGCGCCGGGAAACACGTCCCTCGTGCCGTGTTCTTGGATCTGGAGCCCACTGTCATCGATGAGGTCAGGACCGGGACATACCGCCAGCTTTTCCACCCCGAACAACTCATCAGCGGCAAGGAAGACGCTGCTAACAACTTTGCTAGAGGCCATTACACAAGTAAGCAAAAAAATCCGAAAATATATAGTTAATGTATGTTTATTTTATGAAGAAATTGAGGTATATTGGGGGTTTTTTGTTTTGGCAGTTGGGAAAGAGATTGTGGATCTGTGCCTTGATAGGATCAGGAAGCTAGCTGATAACTGCACTGGGCTTCAGGGGTTTTTGGTTTTCCACGCTGTTGGTGGAGGAACAGGTTCTGGGTTGGGGTCTCTGCTTCTTGAGAGGCTGTCTGTGGACTATGGAAAGAAATCAAAGCTGGGTTTCACTGTCTACCCGTCCCCTCAAGTTTCAACCTCTGTTGTGGAACCTTATAACAGTGTTCTGTCCACTCACTCACTCCTGGAGCACACTGATGTCTCGGTGCTACTCGACAATGAAGCCATTTATGATATTTGCCGCAGATCATTGGACATTGAGAGACCCACTTACACCAATCTCAATAGGCTTATTTCTCAGGTATAATTCAAAAAAAAAAAAAAATGCATCATTGGCTGTATGTCACATTCCTAAAAAAAAAAGTAGATTGTCGTTAAAGGAGTGATTTTTATGAATGTAGTTTAGATTTGATATGAAAATACATCATTGAACTTGTGCGTTTTGAAAAATAGTGTAATTTTAACCAACATAGTTTATTGTTGTATAAAATTTGTGAAATTTGCATGGGCTTATTTGACAGGTATAGAAAAAAAATTATCTTACATCATTGGCTACATGTTACATTTGTTCGCATTAGTACTTAGTGTCCCTTTGGGTTGAAACGTGCATTCTGGGGGTAAAAGGTCTGATTTTGATGAACGTAGTTTAGCATTTGGTATGAGTGTGATCGTTAGTGTTATTATTGGGAAATTTTGCAGTATGAAAACATTTTTCTTTTAAAAAATAGAAATTTTGAAAAAGCATCCTATGATGAGCTGAGAATTGAAATCGCGGGCCTAATGGTCTCCAAGTTTCTCCAAGTTATACATTGCCGATTATAAATTGTGGTTTGTATGCAATGCAGGTGATTTCTTCATTGACTGCATCTTTGCGTTTTGATGGTGCATTGAATGTGGATGTGACAGAGTTTCAGACCAATTTGGTCCCATATCCAAGGATTCACTTTATGCTTTCATCATATGCACCAGTTATCTCAGCTGAGAAGGCTTACCACGAGCAGCTTTCTGTGTCTGAAATCACCAACAGTGCATTTGAGCCCTCGTCCATGATGGCTAAATGTGACCCTCGACATGGAAAATACATGGCTTGTTGTTTGATGTACAGAGGTGATGTGGTCCCCAAGGATGTGAATGCAGCTGTGGCCACCATCAAGACCAAGAGGACTATTCAGTTTGTTGATTGGTGCCCAACTGGGTTCAAGTGCGGTATCAATTACCAGCCTCCAACTGTGGTTCCTGGTGGTGACTTGGCTAAGGTTCAAAGGGCTGTTTGTATGATCTCCAACTCAACTAGTGTGGCTGAGGTGTTCTCAAGGATTGATCATAAGTTTGATTTGATGTACGCGAAGAGGGCCTTCGTGCATTGGTATGTTGGTGAGGGTATGGAGGAAGGAGAGTTTTCAGAGGCTAGAGAAGATTTGGCTGCATTGGAGAAGGATTATGAGGAAGTTGGGGCTGAGTCTGCTGAAGGAGAAGATGATGAAGGTGATGAGTATTAGGTTGTGGGCAGTGTTGGTGTAGTGTTCTGCCAATGGACTCATTGGTCTGAATTTAGTCTTAAGTGTCTGTAGTGCCTTATGTTTTAAAGTTTCTTTAGATGTATTTTGATGTTGGTTTAATGGAATTGAAACTATCTTTGCTCAAGTAACACATTTTATATAACAACTGCCAAAGTAATTGAGACACGACCAAATCAATTAAATTAGCTAGCTCAATGGGGGAAAAATATCATTAGCTTCCCTTTCTACAAATGCTACTAGAGACGTAGTTTTGGTCCGGTCATCTCTAGCAGCAGACCAGTTTTGAGTGGGATAGAAACTCAATTTTTGAGGAAGAATTTTTAAAGTATATAAGAATAAGCCAAATGAAATGTCGTGATGAGATGAGGGGGGGTGCATTATGAACAAAAAAATAACACTTGTGTTGATTTGTTTAATAAAATGTCAGTACTTTCCAATGTAAATTAGATTGCCATGTTCTTTCACATGCCATCATATATTGTAAGTTTATGATCATCACGCATAAGGGTGTATTGAGGGAACCACGCTGACTAACACAAACCCCCCAAGTCTCCCCGTGCCAAACATACACGGATAGATGGCCAAAGAATATCTCTGTCGATATGTTTCCCCAACAGATTGCAGGTTGGGGATAAAAGGTGGTTGATTTTTTTAATATCCCTTTCTTGAAACATCTGAGATGGTAAATTTATGCGGTTTAAATTTTTAATGGCTTCATTTTCTCACCTTATAATTTTTAAAGAATTGAGAGAGGATATGTGAGTTCACTCCAAGGGTGAATTGGTTATCCGAAGAAGATATGGAATTTTGGTGAATTGGTTTGTCCCAGTGGTGATTTAAACCAGGAAATGATAGTGAGAGGATGTTTGATTCCTGAACACAATGAAATTACTGGTTCCTTCTTGATGAAATTCTGATCAATTGATGAAAGAACTGGTTCTATTGAGAAGCTTTCGTCCAGAAAAATCGTTTGGTTTTAACCAAATATTCCACCTTTTTCTATTGCTTACAAAATATTCCACTTTTTATTATCGCAGTGGAATATTTTCCAAAAGATCTGCATTATAATTTGAGTATATGTTCGTACTTGCCAATTTAATTTAGATAGATTACCATGTTCTTCACATGCCATTATGACAGAAACCAACGCATATTGTCACTTACTCCAAACTCTAACAACGTAGTAAAACGAATACGAGGATGCAATTAACAGCTTAAGAAACATAAGAAACTAAAAGGCCCACATAATTGAGGGGCCATTTGGTCTAGCAGATATAGGACAAATGGATTCCAAAGCACCAACCAAGAATATCTTTTATTGATATGTTTCCCAAGCAGAATACTCACTCCATTCCTTTTCCCATTCTTAGCAACAGTCTTGCACTCTTGCTCCATAATATAGAGTCTATTTAGCCTCCTGCCTTTTCATCGATCCCAACTCACCTTCTCACACACACAACACAAGCTCACCTTTAAGATCTAACAATGTCTAGCAGAAGATTAGATTCTACAATTGCAACAGAAGATGAGGTTAAAGATCTCATTCTAGAACTTCAAGCACTGTTATCCACTGAGGTGGACAGGAGCAGGACAACAAAGGTAGGAAAACTCACATTGTGTATAAGCATACATAATAAGATATGTTATATTGGTATTGCTCAGCCCCATTTTTTTCTTTTTGGTTAAGTGTTGTTATTGCTTAACTTGGTTTGTCTTGCAAACTTTGTTATCATTGTCCAGGTTCTGGAAGAGATTTGCAATCATATAAAGAGGCTGCAGAAAGAGGTCGACAACCTGAGCAAGAAAATATGTGGACCACTTGGGCCTCCAGACACTAGTAGAAATGTTGATTTTGCTGAAGTCCTCAAGCTGGTGATGGAATTGTAGGCACAGTATTTCTACTATTGTATGTACCTAACTTTTATATCAGTTATCACCATGTATATCTTCTTTCTGCCTTAATGTGTTTTCAATATGCCTAGATTTACTCATGCTGGCTGATGTATATCCCAACAATAAGCAGAAAGGAGATTAAATTCAATAAGGATTTGATATAAATACCCAGTTCACACCTCCAATAATAATGTGTCACATCAACTTTTTCAAAGTAAAATTAAAAGAGATGAGATCTCAACACATAACACAGGCATTTACCATTATTAAAATTACATTATGTAGTGTTACGTCAAACCCGTGATTTTGTCTTTGGTCTCACTTTTTTCCCCCTAGTTTCTTCGAAACTTTGGTCGTCATCTTCTTTTTATCATCATGTGTAGATAAGTTAGGAAATCAGAAAAAGCATGTGTAAATAAGTTTCACTTATCTTGACCGATTGAGATTCGTGCAGATTTCAAATCTAGCATTTTCTCTTAGTCGTTTGATCTAGGGTTTTGATGGATATTAAGTATATATAAATACAAACCTTAAAGCACGTTTTTACACATTCAAGAGGGGAGTGTTATGTACACAGATTTGGAGATTTTCCATACCCTTTTGGAACTATAGTTGGGAGACCTTGTGCAAACAATAGAACCAGTTATAAAGCAAAGTTGTTACATTTAATCAACTATAGTTGCTGATCTAAATCTTTGAGTGAAGATCTCAAAGTCACAAACTAGAGAGTTTGTCCAAATCTTTGAATGGAGATCTCAGAGTCACAAACAAAGGGAGTTTGTGTGCAATAGTTTCACAATAGAAGAGTTCATGGATTTGGAGTTACGTGTGGTCATGAGGTATTTGTAGATTTAGGGTGAAGTTTATTGTATAAACTTCAATTCTATTAGTGAAATGTTGCTTTGAGGATTGTTTAGGTTAAATCCTCTTTAGGTTTTTTACTTTGAAACCACAATTTTAAAAGTTTTCTTGGGTCATCATTCTTGGTATACATGTGATTTGTGAATGTTTGATATTTGTTTAAATCAGATCTATTGCATAATTAATTTAATTAATTATTTGTTTAAAAGTTGATTAAATCTGAGACAACTAGTGTCTAAAACCCTAACACAACTCATTTAAGACAATTTGTTTTTGACCGAACTTGATCTTGGCCAAACTTGATTGATTCAAACTCTAACTTAATTGAACCAACTTGTGCCAAAATTGAGTTGAGCTTGTTTTCTATGGTTGTCACAGTTGCTGGGGTAGGGAGTTGGATGGACAATGTGTATGTGTGTATGTGTGTGTGTGTCTGAGAGAGAGAGAGGGAGAGAGAGAAATTTCTCAATGGACTTTGAATTCTCAATCAACAATGGCATCTTTGGTGGTGTCTTCAGTAAAACCAATGACTTCCCTCAGATCCAATGGTGTCTACGACGGCATCTCACATTGGTGGTGGGATTTTTAATTTTTTTATGATAAATTTAATTTTCTAATTATATTAGTTGAATATGATAACAATGAGAATAAGTGGACTTTGAATTCTCAATCAACAATGGCATCTTTGGTAGTGTCTTCAGTAAAACCAATGACTTCCCTCATATCCAGTGGTGTCTATGACGACATCTCACATTGGTGGTGGGATTTTTATTTTTTATTTTTTGTGATAAATTTAATTTTCTAATTATATTAGTTGAATATGGTAACAATGAGAATGAGGTCTAGGTATGATTCTTTGTAGTAACTCCTATTTCTCTATTTATAAAAATATGATGTGTCACATTGGTATAGGATGGTGTAAATAGTTGCATTTGCATCAAATCATTATTAAATTTAATCTCTTCTCTAATCATATTAGCTAATAGAGTTTAAGGGGAGTGATTGTTTATTTATTGTATATCAATTTTTCTACGACCACAACTTTTGTCAAAACTCTAAAGTGGTTGATTTTAAAGGGTAGACAATAATTTATACATAGTCCCTCTACTTATTCTCCACTATTCACAGTCAACTACATCAAATTTGTGGCGAAAGTAATGCAACAAAAGTTGTATTTCAAAATTTTTCTCATAATTTATGTAGGGTAGATAGATTTATTGATGCAATTTCCATTAATATAAGGACATCATATGAAACTCTAAGAGTCTTGTAAGTCAATTAGCACATCTAGTTTATCTAACAAAGACGTATAGGGTTCAAATTCCCACTTTCCTATTATAACTATTGAATTTATAAAAGCAAAAAAAAAAAAAAAAAAAGTCATCATATTATATTTATATGAATCCTTTAATAAAAGTGTTAGAAATGACTCATAGTAACTCAACACCTTTTTTTTTATTTTTTTATTATTTTTTTTTTAATTTCTAATATCATTACCTTTTCCAATAATGTATAAAACCTTTAATAAAATGTAAGAAATAAATCGTGGCCATAAAACGTAAGACAAAAATTGCACTAGGAAAGATTCTTCGCAACGTGTCCTAACTTAGATTGCAAGCTACGCAGCAAGTCCGCTATATAGAGCTGGACTTAGAGTCATCCGACATCGATGGAATTTGAAAGATGTTCATTCAATTGAATTATGAGGAAGATTTTTAGAGAAATTTCCAAGATGTTCACTTCAAGTTTAATTTCTGCACTTCAATAGGATTCAAAAGGATAATACTTCGGGAGAAACACGTTATTGTTAATTCAAAGTTTGAAAAAATAAAAAAAATGCTAGTGCCACAGGGGCACAACTCGCCCACACCAAGTGACAAATTAGGAGTAGTAGAAAAAAATTAGTGGGTTCACAACTTCACCATTCACAACTTGTCATATGAGTGAGTTGTGACAAAAATTGTATTATTTGTTATGATCCTTTTCAAAAATGTTATCCTAGTTATTTGACACCATTTGTTCGAGTTAATATCTCAAGAGAGGGCATAGGTTCAAGCTATGGGATAGCAGGCTAGCAAAATTTGTAGTAATGTAAGTATTTCTAACTATCTCAAAAAGAAAAAAATTAGTACATTTTTAAAATGTGGTCAACATCAATTATGAATATGTACGTTTCTGAAATAGTGAATGTAAAGTAGATATTTTTTCCAAAAAAAAATATCGGATATTTTACTAATGAGTCAATTCTGTATTTCATTCTTTTTTTCAAAGAATGCGGCCAATTTTTATCACTTTTGAGAGAAAGTACAATTATTATTACTGCACTTTGCATGGTAATAATAATATTAAAGTAAACTAATAATTTTCCCTTTAATTATTATAAGGCTTTCTTTCTTGAGTCTTGAATGATGCATATAACAATCAACCAGTTGGCCTTGTATCGCATATATCAATCAATCAAAGAAATTACACCATTTTCTGATTTCACTTATCTACTGAGCTCACACGGAACAAGTGCGAGAAATAAACCGTGGGCCAGGATTACAAAGGGAACGTGTAAGAAATTTTCGAGGAAAGATCATGCGGGTAGATCTCAAGTAGACTTCTGAGCTAGATCTTCAGGATTCAAAGAGAATGATTTCGTGAAAACCACGTTGGTATTTATTCAAAGTCAAGAAGAGTAGCGACTTTCAGTCTTCGAAAAGTTTGCATTTCAATTAATAAAGCGTGTTAGAGTGATGCATATATATAAGAACAAACCATTTGCCATGGGCATTGCACTCATCAATCAATCATACACTTTATTTAAACATGGCTCCCTCTGTCTCCATTTCCATTCTGGTATTAGCATTATGGGTTCTTTGCATATTCACGCACTCCGCAACTATGGTTGTTTCAGCTAACTCATCAGCGCTAGAACTAGAAGCCAAGGCTCTGCTGGAGAGTGGGTGGTGGTCCTGGTGGAGTAACTACACCAATGGTTCCTCCTTAAGTCATTGCGCGTGGCGTGGAATTAAATGCAAAGATGGCGGAAGCGTCATAGAGATTGACATGGAAGAGGTCTATCTGGGAGATAAGTTTCGAAAATTCAACTTCTCATCCTTCCCAAATTTACAAGTTCTTTATCTTTATAATACTGGACTCCAAGGAAGCATCCCGCCAGAGATTGGTACTCTTTCTAAACTCACCTCTCTTTCTCTATCCATGAATAATCTCACGGGTAATTTGCCTCTTTCACTTACAAACCTCACTCAATTAGAGGCGTGTTCCATTCAGTATAATCTATTCAGTGGGTCCATCCCCGACGAATTGGGAAATTTAAAGAATCTTCGATATTTGAGTGCAAGTAATAACCAACTCACTGGTCAGTTTCCTCTTTCGCTTGCCAACCTCACTCAGTTAGAGACATTTGACATTTCTTCTAACCTAATTAGTGGGTCCATTCCTAAAGAATCTTTATAGTTTAGATTTGAGTAATAACACACTCACCGGGCCAATCCCTTCAACTCTTAGCCTTCTAACCGGTCTTTCTTATTTGGATCTGTCTTCTAATGAAATCAGCGGTTCTATAGCTTCAGAAATTAGATTTCTAAAGCACCTAGAATACTTGGACCTACAGCAAAACAAGCTCACTGGTCCACTCCCTTCATTTCTATGGCATCTAACCAATTTGACCTATTTGTCTCTTAATTCGAACCAAATCAATGGTTCCATTACCGCAGAAATCGGCAACATGAAGAATCTGGAAGAGTTGTACCTCAATTATAATGACATTGCTGGTCAAATCCCTATCACAATTGGTCATTTAATTAAATTGAGAAATTTGTCCCTTGCTTGGAACCAAATTAGTGGCTCCATCCCTGCAGAAATAGCTAATTGCATTTTGTTGCAAAACTTAACTCTAAGCCACAACTACTTAACAGGAACCATTCCCTTTAACATGAGTAACCTTTATTTGTTAGTATATTTAGATCTCAGCTATAATAACCTTAGTGGTTTCATTCCCCGAACTATCAGTCATTTAACTGATTTGGAAACTCTGTCCCTCAATTGGAATCAAATCAGTGACTCCATCCCCATAGAAATAGCAGATTGCAGGAGCTTGAAACACTTGTCATTAAGCCACAACTATTTAACTGGAAACATTCCCTTTCTCATTGGTTATCTTCATTTCTTAAATGCTGTTGACCTAAGTCATAACAATATCAGCGGAGATATTCCATTTGAACTTGGATCACCACCTTTAGAGCTCTTGGATCTTAGCTACAATAATCTGACTGGAAACATTCCCATGTTTTCTATTTCCATAAAAGAAATAAACCTTTCATACAATTCATTGCAAGGTCAAATCCCAAATGGCTACTTAAATTGTACACCTTACACATTTATCGGCAACAAAGATTTATGTGGCGACATCCAAGGTTTCCGTCCCTGCTTTCGAAATTCTCCAAATAGTTTCTCAAAAATTGTCCACCAGATAAAAATTGTTGTTCCCCTCAGCTTTTTCCTTGTGTTTTTACTTCTTGGGTTTATTTTCCTCTCTCGACGTGGGGATAAGAAAACTAAATCGGATTCAAGTGAGCCAAAGAATGGAGACTTATTTTCAATATGGAATTATGATGGAAAAATTGCATATGAAGACATCATCGAAGCAACAAAGGACTTTGACATTAGCTACTGCATCGGGACAGGCGGTTATGGTAGTGTTTACAAAGTATAACTGTCTAGTGGTAAAGTAGTTGCCATAAAGAAACTTCATCGCTTGGAGGCTGAGAACCCAACATTTGACAAGAGTTTCAAAAATGAGGTCAAAATGTTGACAGAAATCCGACATCGAAATATTGTTAAACTTCTTGGCTATTGTTTGCATAATCGATGCATGTTTTTAATATATGAGTATATGGAAAGGGGAAGCTTGTTTTCTGTCCTAAGCAACAATGTTGAGGCTATGGAATTCGATTGGATGAAGAGGATGAACGTCATCAAAAGTACAGCACATGCCTTATGTTACATGCATCATGAATGTGTTCCGGCAATTGTTCATCGAGATATAACCAGCAACAATATACTATTGAACTCTGAATTGGAGGGTTTTGTCTCTGATTTTGGCATGGCTAAATTTCTTGATCCTGATTCCTCCAATCAAACTTTAGTTGCTGGGACTTATGGTTATCTTGCTCCAGGTAAATTAATATTCTTTTTGTCATACTCCCAACTATTATTTTAAAAGGTTTGCCACATGTGGAGCTTTCTACATTTTATGCAACTTAGCATACTTTATTGTTTGTTATCTGATAGGACCATGCATGCATAATAGAAAATATCACTTTCACAACAGAAATTTTATATACTAGCAAGTTGTCCAATGTCTTCATAAAATAAGTATATAGAAATAAAAGTAAAACATTAAGATTAAAGGTAAATGAAAGACATTACATCTTTTCATACTTTTCATTTTTTTCTTCTTCTCATGTATGCAGAATTGGCCTATACTATGGTGGTGACTGAAAAATGTGATGTTTATAACTTTGGAGTGGTGGCATTAGAAATATTAATGGGAAGACATCCAGGCGAGCTCATGACATCGTTATCATCATCTCAAAGTGTGATGTTAAATGATATATTAGACCAACGTCTCCCACCTCCAAACCGTTTGGTTGCAAAGGATGTTTTTCTTGTTGCTGCAATTTCATTTGCTTGCTTACACACTAAACCAAAGTCTAGGCCGACAATGAAATGGGTGTCCCAAGAATTTCTCTCTCACAAGAAACCAGTAACAAACCCCTTACACTCAGTTTCACTGTGGCAGCTGAGGAACCAAGAAAATTATATAATCGGAGAGAGTGAAACTCAATAAGGAATGGAGAGGGTGAAACTCGATAAGGAAGTGCTTGTTTTTTCAGTTGAGAACCATATTGTTTGACGAACTTCTATGGCTAAAAATGTTGTGTTACAATAACAATACCTTAAGAATCTTGTGCAAGTTGTATGTGTTGTTCTTTATGATTTGTAACTGGTATTTTGCAACAAAAAATTTATGTCTTTTCCGCTTTTCTAATGCCACACATCTAGAATTCCCATAACCAATTGCGGAAGTTACGAAGGTTGATTTATATGCTTGATGCTTGACACTAGTTCAAGTCATTCCATAAGATTCAGTAATAATAAAGACAAATCTCAATAAGTAAAAACAAGTACTAACAAAACCTCCCTTGCTATCTACTCCCAAGCCACACAATCCTCTCTCTCGTCCCTTCCTCAATAAATGCTTAAGGGAAAATTCTTACTATCTCATGCAATAAAGTCTTTCATCAAAGTTTTTGTGTAATTAGGAATGAGATAGACCATAGGGCATTTGTTAATAGATCAATTAAAAAAAGACAAAACTTAGGTACAATATTTTAGGTGCTGTTCTTTAAGTTTCCTACTTAATATTGAGCCATATGGTTACTTAACTAAAAAATACACTTCAATCCTATGTGAAAAAATTCATATAACAGAATCTTAAAAAGAGAACTTAAGGTACAAAACATAGGACATTTGTTAATATATCATTTTAAGAAAGGACAAAATTTAATTACAATAACTTAGGTGCTGTTCTTTAATTTCCCCACTTAAGATTAGGTCATGTCGCTAATTAATTAAAAAATACACTTCAATCCCATGAGGAAAAATCTACATGACAGAATTTTAAGAGAGGAACTTAAAGAATAGCAACTAAACAGTATACCTAAGTCTTGTCATTTTAGAAAAGTTTTAATACCCATTTTTATGGAAAATATAAAAAGCTATAAAAAAAAGTTAATTATCTTTTTCTTTTACCATAAATAATTACATTTTTAAAAATATTTCCAAAACCAATGCCCTTAAAACTTCCGTTAACTTTTCCCTTGAATTTATATCTCCTCATGGTGGCAGGCAATAATTCCAAATCTCAAATGCGACTACCTTCCTGGAACACAAAATTAGACAATAACGCAAATCAAGCCCCATGGCAGAGACACCACTCCACCAAAATAAGCATGTCCTATTAGATAAAGGAAGAGAGAGAGAGAGAGAGCGAGAGAGAGAGAGAGCATGTCCCAAAACCAAGATACAAGGAACTACCTGCTTGGAATAGCTTCTAAAATTAGAAAAGAATACAAACTTCAATTCCTTCTACCATACAAATTTCTCGTTTTCTATCAACTACAAGAACAAATATTTAAGCCCAACCTAGAGCATACCAAAAACCTATGATCACACCTTCACTCCATAAACTCAACTCTTAATATCAACATGAAAGAATCTCCACTAAGCAAGAAGAATCCCATCAGTGAAATCTCACGCAACATCCATGTAATTTGCATTAGCAGAACTCAAGCTTCCATTTTGCCACTGTTGCCAACAAAATTTGTTGAAAGTGGACGATAGTCATGTTCAGTGTAAGACCACAAACAGTCAGTTAACCTAATTTTCGTTTAAGAATACAGGTATACCCAGTCGGGTCTGCTCTCAATCACAATCAGTGTAAGATCACAAAGAATTAACCACATCGCTTATACCTCAGATTTTAAGGAATGCCTAACACATACTAGATCATCCAATTTATTGCCATCCATTTTGTACAAGGAGACACCTTGCATTTGCATGTAGTGATCTTGTGCTTCCTTCCTAAGACTTTTAAAAGGCATGACTTCCCATTTACTGTAATTTGAGTACTTCCTGACATCGCTCATGTCTGGAGATCCTGAGATGGGTCCATTGCTGTCAGGCTCAACATTGCCCCACACCTTACAACTACCAAACTGGCCCAAATCACCCACCTGACTACCTTGACTCTTCTTTAAGCGCAAAGCTGCAGCGTGAGCTCTGCTAATCATATCTCGACTAGGTACATCTGACCAGTCTTGCTTCCTCTTGGATCTCATGGGAGAATGGATTCTAATAACCTGACAGACATGAACCCTAGTCATTCGGAGAGAATAATTGGTGCATACGGGCCTGAGGTAATAAGAGTGTATGATAGCTTCTCGGGGGGGGGGGGGGGGGGGGGGAAGAGTAAAATGGAGAGAGAAAATATCCTTACACCAAGGCATTCTAGAAGCTGATAGTATGCTCTCCCTTGAAGTGGATTGTGCCCCTTCCTAGGTGTAGAGAAGTATCGCGTCCTATCATAAAGATCATGACATATATGAGCTAGAATGCAAAGATAGCAACATAGAGTATAACATGTAAATAAGGAAACCTGAATTTAATGATATCCTGATACAAGTCAAAAATATATATCCAGCCAGCATACAAGGCAATGGCAAATAACAATTAATTGAGATACAGATGCAAATAACAAGGACATCAGCAGGTTATCAATTGATGGAAAGTAAAATAATATAAGCAAGAAAATCAGAGCTAACCATTCAGTATAACCAGGATCAACAGTGAAACCATATATGTCAACAATGTCGCACATGGAGAGTGCTAGTTCTATAGATTTCATTCCAGTTCCTTTGGCACCTCGACGCAGCACAATTCCTTGGAAAAGATAAACCGGATTTGGAATACTCTGCAACAAAAACAATCCAAAATGTCAAAATGATCACTATGTCTTTTAAGGAGGCCTCAATTAGTGGTTCTGCATGTAACAAGTGTCCAACCACACTACAACAAGAACATTTTACTAAAGCACTAAATGATAAAGGACGTTTACAGAAACAACTAATATTTATCATCACAGAAGCGAGGTACGTGGCAAACTGAAAGAATGATCTAGCACACGGATAGAAGCACGAGTTACACAAATTACATAACTCAGAAAAGCATCTCAATCACTCATTCATCTGATCATGATGCATGTCCTCTTTCTTCAGGTATGTGACCATTAAGGCCAGCATTAGATCTTGTTAGCTTATATGTACAGTCTTCCCACTTAACTATCTACTCAGCAATGAGGAATGCAATAGCGTTCTGAGACAAGATTTTCACCTTAATCATAGCATTGAAGTCTCTATGTGTCACACTTTTAATTATAAGCACCTCGTCAACTGCAAGAGAAAAGAATTGTGAGTCATTAAACTATCTAGATCCTGCACCAACAGACATTTATGACTTTACTAAAAAGGGCACCAAAATCAGAGGCATCCTAAATGGTAGTCAATAACAAAGGAACTATGGAAGACTAATCATATAGTTTATCACTCCTTTTTTTTTTTTTTTAATTATTATTATGGATTAAGGCTTGTTGTTGATGTAATCTAAAACTTATGTTCAACCTGTACCATCATTCTTAGAGATAATAGTGAATTTTCAATAGTCAGTGCTAGAATTCAAGTTGTGTGTTTCCATTGAAAAGATTGAGCACTATAAAAATGGTTTTCTGTAAAATTTGGACGAGACTAAGAATCTTATAACAGTAAAAAATCTCATAAAGCATCAATAACTGGTTAGGAAAAAACAACAATAAACAGAAGAACAAGAAACACTACCATAACACAATTGAAATGCAAGTGCAGCATAACTCTTGTTTCTAAAATATGATAAAATAAGAGAGAAGAGAAAAATGCACTAAATAAGAATTCTAAGAACCCAAATTAATAAAACAAAATATATAGAACAACTTACCAGACCCATTTAGAATGGTGACCATGTTACGAGCAGCACCCCTCACCACAAGTCGGAAATCCCTCTTCAGGCCAACATACTTGGCATATTTCTATAATATATCAAAAGACAAAATGAATAATTTCACAAAAGAACTTGAGTATGTCTATCACCCATATTACACTAAAAAACTCTTGTTTTTTTTTTTTTGGTTGACATCTAATATGGAAAGGAGGAAATATCATAATTGGAGTGCCTGGTGACCAGACATACCTATGAAAGTAAGTGTGAATAATAGATACTATGTAGAGGAAAATGCACGTTGGAAAGAACCAAGCAAATTATCTAAACAAACGATCAATTTCATTCACAAAAGGAGTATATGTGCATGTATAGCTAACAGAGACTCAACGGCCATCAAATAACTGCATATTAAGAAATGACAAGAATTCATTGATGATAAGGAAAATATTTTTCACCTCATTAACAGGAGCCTCATTGTCTCGTATAACAGCATCATGACCATCAATCTCTTTCCCAAACATCGTCTTTAAGAGATCTCCTGAGTTTCCAACAACTGCACATCTGCGGAACTGCCGGGGATGAAAAGGGGGTTTCGCTGGTAAAATCAAATTCAGGTGTTCTTCACAAAGAGTCCGGTTATGGCATTTTTTTGCTCCCCTGCAACCAAGGAAACAAAGGTATAAAGAGACTTCCTTGATGACAAACCAAAATGACATGTATAAAACCACAAGGCATGACTGTGTAGAACCATACAATTGTGCTATCCTTTTTGCTGCATATTCTAGCCACCCATCAGGTCGAGCATCCAAATATTCTCTTGTCAACACAGTAGTCATGTTACGATACTGCATCCTAAAATTGCTTAGTACCTATACTCTCCTCAAAAAATAATTACCCAAATGGAAAAAGGAATAACATCTGACCTGTTCCCATAATAGAATTGCCTCACAAACATCATATGTGTACTCCAAGGGTTCATATATTTTAAATTGTTCATTGTACTGCAATTATTATAACTAAAACTATCAGCACTCAGCAGCTTATAACAAAATGCATCATAGAGACTGAGAGTGGGGGAGAGTAGAAGAAACATACCCAGGTGCTGTTAGTGCCTTCAGGGAACTTAAGAATCAATTTGCAGTGGTCAATTATATGTGCAGTGAGTCCAAGCCCCCTGTTTGCCTACACCCAATTTCAAGCTGAATACAAAACTGGCATGCTAGCAAATACAACAAATAATTATACAAGAGGAAGCCAAAAAAAAAAAAAAAAAAAACGAATGAGCAAAGTACAACAACAACCCTTAGACCCAAATTTTGTTGGGGTTGGCTATGGATCATCAACAGATTCATTAATATTTATTCTTTTCCTTCATTCTACTCTATCTAAAGTCATACTCATTGTCACTTCCTTGATTTACATGTCTTTTATTATTTCTACTGATGTTATTTTTGCTCTTCCTTTACCTTTTTTTATTTTATTTTTTATTCCTTCAACTTGGATCAACTCGTTCTTTCTTACCATACCAGTGCATTAATTGCTATACTCTAAACATAACTAAACTATCTCAAGAGACTCTTCCTCATCTTTCCATCAACATGAGCTACCACTATCTTTAAACGAATTTTCTCATTTCGAACCCTATCTTTCTAATGAGCAAAGTACACTCAGCTGATAAATCAGTCTCACATGTCGAAACATATCAAGTTTAGAACAGTGGTAAATTAAAACTGAACCAACCCAATTAAACCCAAAACAAATTACCTTTGCTAATACTAATTGAACATCTATAATTCAATCCCAAAAACAAAAGCACTACAGAAGTAGAAAGGCCAATTATCATAAAAAACAGATTGGATTGGAGCATGTATATAATCAAAGCTAGAGAACCCAGAAAGGAGTTAATGTAAAAATGGTAAATTTAGCGAGAAATGTGGGAAGAAATTAATGCTAACCACGCATTGCTGAACACTGGACTGAAATTCTGACAAAACCCGAACTTCTTCTCTGTTGAGATCTGATTTATTCTGATTACCTGAAGAAACACATTCCAAATTTGGAATAAGAAAGAATGGGAAATTGGGTGTGAGTGTAAAAGTTAACAAATTTCAAAGAAAGAAAGGAAAAACCTGTGAAGAAAGAGGATTGGATAGCGAAAACGAAGAGAGAGAAGAGAACGGCAGAGCAGACCAGATGGAGAAGCAAAGGTCGTTTGTTGTTGTTCGAAGATGTCTTGTGAGATCTCATGATCGAGAGAGCAGAGAGAAGAACACTTTTCACAATTATACAAAACACGCATAGACACACTCTCTCTCTCAGAGTATTGTGCAGATCGGTTTAGTAATTTAGTTTTAGCTTTTTATAATGGGTTGGGCTGAACAAAAAAAGTCATTTTGTGGACTACTTGGACTAATGTTGATTTTGGTGAAATCCTAAAATCTAGTCATGAAATTCTAGGGACATTATTTTGGGCTATTATACCTAAACTGTTTTGCTTTCAGTTGTCACCATGTATATCTTCTCTCTACTTTATTTTGTTTTCCACTATGTCTAGATTTGCTCAAATCTATTAAGATCATGACACGTGATAAAATGTGACAAAATGGACCTTTATCGTAACTGTAAGGACACAATTCTCTGGCGGCCCAATAAGGATGTTGGACTCGCGTACGAAAGATCCCTCACAATATGATTTGTAGAGAGTGGGCTTGAAAAGCTAGCCGCTGGTCACGGGGCGATGTCCGATCCTGGCTTTATAGGAATTCAGGTAGAAAAAGGAGTTGGGCCTGAACATTTAAGCCCTAAGACGTCGCACCCTATGGGATGGGACTCCTCGGAGTTGATCCGAGGACCATTGAGGCCTTCCCTCGGTTATCCAACGACGGACTTTCTTCAGTGAAGTCCGGTGTTGTTGAGATGTTCTCCCCCATGTGATCTCTCTTTTTCTTGGAGGTCAGATTGGATCCCTTTAGATTTATTTACTTTCTTCTCTTATACTCGTCCGTGTTCATTGTCCTTCGTCCACGTGTAGGATCAATCTTTACAAGACTGATATTTGTCCCATCAGTCTAATCCCAGAATTGTTGGGTATGGTTGATAAGGCTGCAGAGTACGGCTCTGTCATGTGTTGGATCTTATCTGGAAGGGTAGTAAGGGTAACTTTTCCAAGATATTTTGGATCTCCTTACGAATTCGTCCCTATACCAGTTTTACCCCTTAATTCTGATGGGGTTCTGGATCTGCCGAGGACTAAACAGTCCTCGGCTGCCTTCCAAAGTTGTTTTGTGCTCTGTACTGTAGAGCTTGGGCCACAGCTCTCCTCGGACTGGGCCTTCGAATTTTCCAGGAGCAATTGGGCTTGGTCCTTAAATTATTGGGCCCCACAATAGCCCCTCAAAACCCTTCTATCCGACTTCCAGGTTGGAAGGGAGGGTTTTGGCAAACCCGGGCCCTTAATATGGTTTGTTTAGTTCAACCCCGCATTTATGTGGGCGGTTTTCCATCTGTCCAGGAGGTTAGCCGGTTTTCTAGGGATTCCGTTTAATTTGCTCGTGATCCACTCCTGCCGCTTGGCTGTCCCAGACGCGCCCTTAATGAATCCCCTTTACGAGGCTCATTTATGTCCGGCGGCTCATCTAATAAGGTGGGGAAATGGAACAGACGCCTCTTTTTTCTTCAGATTCCTTTGGGAAACTTGAATGCATTTAATACCCTCCGTTCTGCCCTTCCTATAAGAAGGCAAGCAGGAGGCCATCACTTTCGTGCAGACTCCTCTCCTTCCCTCTGAGATCTGAAACTCGTAGTCTCCTTTAGCGCCTGCTTAGCCTGTTTGTTATACGCCGTATCAGTACACGCCTACCATAACGAACGATGAAGGAACCATGCCCCTCCTCAAAACACCATGTTCCGATAAAGCTTGAAATGGCTCGATCGGGGCAGGGGTGGCGCAGACTTAAGATCTGTCCCGCCTCTCTTTCAGCCAAAATCCGAAACAGGGGCTCGTCATGTCGAACTCTTGGCGTGACTGAGTCGAGAACACCCAATATCAGCACCACTCGGCTCCTCACGAGCGTACCTAACATGGCACCAGTGTGTTAGGAGTCAGGGCTGAGGCAGGAGCGAAGTGCTTCTGCTTCCCCCCCTCTTTGCTCACTGGTGCCCTCCTCCGCCTTCCTCTTATAGTCTTCCCAGCATCAGTTCCGCCCTGGTGCTGTCCTTCTCCCTCTTTTGCTCCTCTCTTTGTCCTTTCATTTCTCCCACTCTTCTTCTCCTCCTTCCCTTACTCATGTCCTCCATCTTCTTCATTGATTTCTTCCTTACTATTTCCTTCTTCTTTGTTCTTCTTTTTTTTTGAAGTGAGTTCTTCTCTTAGTATGAGCAACAATGAGGCAGAGATTGGAGAGACTTTGAAGACAAGTTTAAAAGGCGCTTGACCGTTTGCTTATCTGTACTGTGGATGTTAGTACTGCTTCGGCAGCCCCTCTTTTGTATAAGCTGGTTGAAACCTCTTCTTGTACATTGTAATAATTTTTCATATTAATAAAAGTTGTTTCTATTTCACTTTGCATGTTCTGTCTCTTTGTTTTTATAAATTTGCAAGTGCTGCTCGGCTCAATAATACCGCATCTAAATCTATGACGACTAAGACCAAAATACTTAATAATAAAAAGATGTTGCCATAATCTTAACAGAAGTGCTGGGCGCAATAAGGCAGACCAATAAAAAGTAGTACTTTCCACCTTGGCTTGGGTCCGAGGACCATGCAAGGCCTTGGTTCTGTCCAGAACTTGTAATAATAATAATTTTTGTACTTGGTTTCTCCATAGGCTTGAGTCCGAGGACCATACAAGGCCTTGGTTCTGTCCAAAACTTGTAATAATAATAATTTTTGTACTTAGTTTCCCCATAGGCTTGAGTCCGAGGACCATACAAGGCCTTGGTTCTGTCCAAAACTTGTAATAATAATAATTTTTGTACTTGGTTTCCCCATAGGCTTGAGTCCGAGGACCATACAAGGCCTTGGTTCTGTCCAAAACTTGTAATATTTTCTTTTTTGTACTTGGTTTCTCCACAGGCTTAAGTCCGAGGACCATGCAAGGCCTTGGTTCTGTCCAAGACTTTATGCTCTTTCCTCTTTCTCTTTGCACCTGTCTTTCCTCAGGTGTCTCATAAGTTGCCGAGCAGGAAGTTGTCCTTGGCAACGGTTATTCCTTGGTGTGGGTCATAGTCTGTGGGCTTCCATGCAGAACGGGCCTGGGCCGCGAATTTATTAGGCCCACAGATTTAGAGGCATTTCCGTAGTCTTTGGTCACGCGGTACTTTTTGGCGTCCCAGTATTCGAGTTGCGCCTTCACGAGGCTCTTTTAATCTCAGGGTTGCAGATGACATTGGAAATCGAGTCGGAGACATTTTGTCTGTAGCGTTCCTTGGGACGCTGCGTGAATTAAATGCCGTCACCTCATCTTTTAAATAAATAGGAGAGAAGGTTGCTTTACTTTCACACGAATTCTTCAGTCTCCTCTCTTAGTACATCATGTTTGAGGCGAGGATTGGGGCAAAGGAGCCCTCTCCGCCACGAAAGCGTCGTGTCTTCCTGCGACTCCAGATAGTGAGGTGCGGGCCAAGGAGGCGTAGGCTCAAGAGAATATTTCAGTTCGAGAGAGGGGAAAGGATGTTTCTCCCTCTTTTAGTCAAAATCCGAAACAGGTTCTGGTCATGCCAGATTTTTGGCATGCCCGAAGAAGGAATTTCCGCCATCAGCGCCGTCTGCCTTGTAGCAGGCAAATTTCTGCGAGGGCTTCCCAACTTCCGGCTCCTTGCATCTTTTCCGTAGATGGTGTTAGCCTGAGGTCAGGTTTTTTGGTTGCCTGAGTTATGGGCATGTAGAAGCGTCGAGGAATAGTTTCCTTAGACGACATCTTGGAACAGTAGCCAACCTCTCCTCTGAGATATCTCCTCGGCACCATCTTCACTCTTTTGTACTTTTCTTTTACTTACGCAGTTAACTTTAATGTAAGCTGGTTTCAGCTTTTATTGTACACTGTACTGTTCTTTTGTCTTAATAAAAGATGTGTTTATTTCTTTATACATATTTTTTTTGCAACAACCACTTTGGGTCTGAATATTAAGTCTAAGCATGCCTTTAACAATATTCTGGACGGAAGAACACTTTAATATAAACCCTTATTAGTTTAAACTCGCAAATATTATCAAGTATAATAATGGTAATCCTCAATAGATTGAATTCATGGAACTAACCGAGATAGTTGCTGAGCGCTGCGTGATGCACGCTAGACGAATATCCGAGAGAGCAGCCGAGCAGCGATGGACTTGGATCGTGCCCTTGGGACAACATACTGTGCCGTATCGTATCAGCCCCTTTGGCACTGGGGATCTGAGGGTAGACCGGGGAAACCGTGCAATTAAAGACTGACCCAACTGTTAACGAGAAGTTCTCTTCGGATGGATTTTAATGCTCTAGTAACAGTTTTTATTTTGTGTACTTGGTTTCCCCATAGGCTTGAGTCCGAGGACCATACAAGGCCTTGGTTCTGTCCAAAACTGGTAAGATTTCTTTTATGTACTTGGTTTCCCCATAGGCTTGAGTCCGAGGACCGTGCAAGGCCTTGGTTCTGTCCAAAACTTATGATCTTTTAATGTACTTGGTTTCCCCATAGGCTTGAGTCCGAGGACCATGCAAGGCCTTGGTTCTGTCCAAAACTTATGATCTTTTATGTACTTGGTTTCCCCTTGAGTCCGAGACCATGCTTGGTTCTGTCCAGATCTTTTACGTACTTGGTTTCGAGTCCCCATGCAAGGCTTGGTTCTGTCCAAATTATAAGATTTTTTTCGTACTTGGTTTCCCCATAGGCTTGAGTCCGTGGACCATGCAAGGCCTTTTATGTACTTGGTTTCCCCATAGGCTTGAGTCCGTGGACCATGCAAGGCCTTGGTTCTGTCCAAAACTTATAAGATTTCTTTTATGTACTTGGTTTCCCCATAGGCTTGAGTCCGAGGACCATGCAAGGCCTTGGTTCTGTCCAAAACTTACGATCTTTTTATGTGTTTTATTTTTCAACCACCAGCCCCTACACCAAGGCGGGGACAGTTGGCCTGAGGCTGAAAGCCCCTAGAGATGCCCGCGCCCTCAGCACTGCGAGGCGTAGCCCCTAGCAGAAGCTTACGTCGGAGCAACAACTATATGTCGTCGGAGACGGGGGAAATCCCAGAAATTTCTGCTTGCTAGAGAGCTGACTCCACCGCCACCTGCGCCAACGCGCAAGCTTTCCCACAGACGGCGCCAATTGTAAGGACAAAATTTTCTGGCGGCCCAATAAGGATGTTGGGCTCGCGTACAAAAGATCCCTCACAATATGATTTGTAGAGAGTGGGCTTGAAAAGTTAGCCGCTGGTCACGGGGCGATGTCCGATCCTGGCTTTATAGGAATTCAGGTAGAAAAAGGAGTTGGGCCTGAACATTTAAGCCCTAAGACGTCGCACCCTATGGGATGGGACTCCTCGGAGTTGATCCGAGGACCATTGAGGCCTTCCCCCGGTTATCCAACGACGGACTTTCTTCAGTGAAGTCCGGTGTTGTTGAGATGTTCTCCCCCATGTGATCTCTCTTTTTCTTGGAGGTCAGATTGGATCCTTTTAGATTTATTTACTTTCTTCTCTTATACTCGTCCGTGTTCATTGTCCTTCGTCCACGTGTAGGGTTAATCTTTACAAGACTGATATTTGTCCCATCAGTCTAATCCCAGAATTGTTGGGTATGGTTGATAAGGCTGCAGAGTACGGCTCTGTCATGTGTTGGATCTTATCTGGAAGGGTAGTAAGGGTAACTTCTCCAAGATATTTTGGATCTCCTTACGAATTCGTCCCTATACCAGTTCTACCCCTTAATTCTGATGGGGTTCTGGATCTGCCGAGGACTAAACAGTCCTCGGCTACCTTCCAAAGTTGTTTTGTGCTCTGTACTGTAGAGCTTGGGCCACAGCTCTCCTCGGACTGGGCCTTCGGATTTTCCAGGAACAATTGGGCTTGGTCCTTAAATTATTGGGCTCCACAGTAACTCTTACCGGTTCTTGACCCAATTTTTGTCCATAAAAAATAGGTTTCATTTATAACTGATGTTTTTACTATTTAAGTTGTCTTTGTGAAGTGATTTTCTCTCTTTTCTTAATCAACAAATATATGGGTATAAAATTTATTTTTACTTAAGATTTATTTATGAATTATGATGGGTACATACAAAAATAATATTAATATGACCCATATAAAAATGATGTTACTCTCATTACAACATGCTAAGTCCAGTTCAACTATTTTGAAAAAATGCGGTGTCTTTGAATCTCAAACATCACTCTTATAGGTTGAGTAGCAAACAACTATTTTATTCATTGGGTTATTTATCATCTCTATTTCAAAGTTGACGTATATAATCACAATGAATTTTGTTATATGAGTCCTTCGTTACATTTTCTTAATTTAATGCGCTATCATACAACTACTTTTTATTACTTTCTTCTGTCTTTTTATTTTTTTATTTTTTATTTATTTTAATTTACTTACTTTTTAGATTAATATAAAAAGGTTTCTTTGTGTGATGAAAATTAATGTCATTTGGGAACATAATGACACCTCTCTTTTTTGAAAAATTATTGAATACATCGATAGCCCTAATGACATCTTCTCTCTTTTGAGAAAATCTTCAACTTGAACAGTTACACGATCCTCCTAATTCCTAATTAATAGAATTAGACCATTCTGGTTTTTTATGATTATATGATTGTTTTAAAAGTAAGAGATGATAAAAATAATAATAACATCTTTTTATTGGTGGAAGACTATGTGACTGTCCTCTCGTTATATTGATCTCTCATTGAATAAGAGATCATGTTCGAGTTTCAATAAAAACAAAAAATGGATCAGTTTTAGGGGTACTCAACCCATAAATTGGGTTTGGGGATAAATTGTATGGTACCAAAACCGACCAACCGATGAATTCATGAAGTCATTTTGAGCCCATTTTTCTAAGCCTAGCTTGTCGTCATTTCACTGCTCTACTTACAGATAATGGATAGGAATGGCATGACAAATAGTTGCACTTATATCATCTGCCCATTTTGCCTGACCAAAACTTCATATTACACATAAAAACTTATCTAGCCTAGGAAAATATTTCAAACCGGCCCATAATTTTTCACATTTGCTTTCTTCCCTGTACACATAAAAGACCCCCCCCCTCTCTCTCTCTCTCCCCTAACTGCTAAAAAAAAGTGACCAGAGATGAAACTTTGATTTCAATTTCACTTTTTCTTTAACTAAAGTCCACATCTTCTCCTTGGAATCCCCTATACGAAATCCTGCCAAAAAAAAAAACCCATTCAATGTCATTACTACACTTCAATTTGTGCAACACAACACATACCTATAACCTACAAAAAAAAAAAAAAAAAAAAAAAAAAAAAAAACTCATTCAGCCAGTCAACATTCTCACACTTCTGAACCTTAGGGGTGGAAATATAGGTACAGGAGAAACCTCTCTCAATTTCCTCTTCTCGATGACTGTGGGTCGAAGTTTCAGACCTGTTGAACTACGTTTTTCCTATAGAGCTGAAACTTGAGAGCCAAAACCCATTGAGTTAGGAAACATTTTCACAATTCTGAACCTTAGAGGTGGAAATATGAGTACAGGAGTACCTTCCCTCTCTTTCTCACAACCTTTCTCAATTTCCTCTTCTCAGTGACTATGGGTCGAAGTTTCAAACCTGTTATGTTTTTATGCTTTTTTTGCACTTTTTTTATTAGCATTTTAATTCTCTCTTGTCAAAGCATTATGAGCCTTTGTTTTATATACATTTTGAATTTTGGGCTTGATTCTCTATAAATAAATACTTCTAAAGAACCTAAGTGGAGATTTGGGCCATTTTCGCATTTTCGGCCCTTGTCGCAAAAACATCCCCAATAAATGTTAATTGATTCATATAGAAGTAATGTTACTCCAATTACTACATGCTAAGTCAAGTTCAACCGTTTTGAAAAAATGCAGTGTCTTTGAATCTCAAACATTACTCTTATATATATTGAGAAGTAAACATTACCCTTATAGGTTGAGTAGCAAACAACTATTTTAAAGTTGATGGATATAATCACAAAATTCTGTTATACAAGTCCTTCATTACATTTCCTTAATTTAATGCTCTATCATACAACTACTTTTTATTACTTTGTTCTCTTCTTCTTTTTTAAAATTTACTTTAGATTAATATAAAGGGTTTCTTTGTGTAATGAAAATTAAGGTCATTTTGGGAACATAATGAAACCTCTCTTTTTGAAAAATTATTCAATACTTATTTTTTGTGGTTATGTTGTGGCTTTAAAAGTAAGAGATGATAAATAGATAAATAAATAAAACATCTTTTTATTGCTGGAAGAATATGTGATTATGCTCTCTTTATATTTATTTCTTGTTAAAGAGTAATACTAGGGACACATAAATTGGTAGAATTTTATGCCACAACTTGTCATATGACTAGTTGTGATTTGTAGAGGTGTGATGGTGGGTCATGTGGAGGCACCTTTACCAATCACAGCTTGTTACATGGCAAGTTGTGATACAAAATTGTGTCAATTTATATGTTCCTAATATTATTTCTCATTCAATAAGATATCATGCTCGAGTTCCAATAAAAACAATAAATGGGCTTGGGGATAAATTGTATGGTACCAAAACCGACCAACCGATGAATTCATGAAGTCATTTTGATCCCATTTTTCTAAGCCTAACTTGCCATCATTTTGCTGCTCTACTTACAGATAATGGATAGGAATGGCATGACAAATAGTTGCACTTATATCATCTGCCCATTTTGCCTGACCAAAAATTCATATTACACATAAAAACTTAACTAGCCTAGGAAAATATTTCAAACCGGCCCATACTTTTCACATTTGCTTTCTTCACTGTATACATAAAAGACCCTCTCTCTCTCTCTCTCTCTCCTAACTGCTAAAAAAAGTGACCAGAGATAAAACTTTGATTTCAACTTTACTTTTTCTTTAACTAAAGTCCACATCTTCTCCTTGGAATCCCATATACGAAATCCTGCCAAAAAAAAAAAAAAAAAAACCCATTCAATGTCATTACTACACTTCAATTTGTGCAACACAACACATACCTATAACATACATAAATTTTCTTTTTGTACTAATCAGTAATCACAATCAATAAGTTCACAAAAAAAATTATATAAATACTTCTTTTCATATTTGGTAAATATATTATTATGATTAGTATACAACAAAAATGATTTCAGAGTAATTATCTCATAAAGTTGTCAAATTTTAGAAAAATTACCAACAACTCAATATTTTTCGCAACTTATTAAAGAAATTGACTATAATACTAGTAGAAAAAAAGTAATGAATTCAAATTCAGCTTGGGTCAAGAGTCTTTTGCACTAGACATGTTGCCATGTGTTCAAAAATTATTACATGGCAACATCTCATTGGGTCTAGTGTACAGGAAGCACCGAACCCAAATCTCTCTTGATAGATTTATATAGAAGTGTTATGATGTTATTCACCACCTTCCTCATCTTCTTTTTTGGCTTTTTGAGAATCTCTCGTGTGAAATACTTTTAATTGAGTAATTTAAAAGACACAAAATTTCAAATGATAATAACATTTGGCCTGGCGCTCTGGCTCAAACTCAAAAATTACAAGTTACTCAATTTTTTAGTATTTTTTATTTTATTGAAAGGATAATTTTGAAAGATAATTTACTACTATAAAATTCTAATAATAATAATAATAATATTTCGCCCGAACCTGAGCTAAATTTTGAGGGAAATTGTAAAATAAAAAACAAAAATGAATATAAACATTCTGTTATCGTTTTCTCTTTCTTGGTAACCAAACAGAAAATAAAGCAAACAAATTAAAATTTTATCAAGCTTAATCCGTTT